>NC_072853.1:156377421-156679704 GCF_028858705.1 Grus americana
TTTTACACTTCTGGTTTCTAAGAAGTCAAGTACAGAAAAAAAAGTTGTACAAGTATTCACAGTAGATTATATAAAAAAGACCTAGCCCTGATTGAAGTAAATTAATTAGAAGACACATCAATACACTTACTAACATCAGCCCTACAAGTTATCCACAAATTATTCACAGAAAGTTCTGAAAACTACTTTTAATGATGCACTTGCATGTGATTTACTACTGTTGGACGAAGCCTAGCAGATTTGAGATCATAAATTGTTTTGTTTGGATATCTAAGTGGTCTTGCTCAACTTGAGGAAAATTCTCACATGGCCAATATTGCCATTGTGAAAAAAAATACTTGCAGGCATAACATTTTAGAAGGAGAGGGTTTTTTTGTTTTAAAAAGATAATGTAGAATTTATGAGAGATAACAATATGATGCAAATCATAGAAACATTTCATAAGTAATCATTTTTTAACATTCAGATTCATTTTTTATCTCATGTAGAATGATCTAAACATAATTGTCATTGTTATTTCTTTAGCTGTGTTTCAGAATAGTATACTTGCTTATTGGCATATTAAATACAATGTGATGCCAGGGGAGATTTGCCTTCATTATTCCCCAGTGGAAAGCCTCTGTTTTCAATTACACCCATGTATACAGTCATTTAAACAGACACAGAGAGCAGAATTTTCTGCTAGATTTATTAAATAAGACCTCAATTCAGGGGAAAAAACCCCACCAACTTTAAAGCAGATTCTTTAGTATAAGCCTATTCCTATTATGTGTTATTTTGGACAATGAATGATTTATTAAAAGACAACTTAATTATTTTAACAAGAGACTTGACATCTTAGTTTTCATTTTCATGGCTGCTACTTTTGTACCCCATGTAAAAAAATTAACCTCTCAGAAAATATTATTGCACAGAGACTATAAAACTAGAAAAAAAAAATGTAGATTTGTGCCTGAAAAGGAAATCTTTCCAAGATGTGTGCATCGCTGGTTTAATCTATTAGAATTGATAAAATCACACTGTGGTTGCCTACCTGGCACTTACTCTACTCATTGCTACCTTTCCTAGAGGTGGAGGATTGCACTGGGTTGTTGCAGTTTCCTCAACCTTACTGCACTTGTGCTGCCAGGCTGGCAAGGTGGGTGCCTGACAAGTGCTGCCAAGCATGGGAAGAAGCCAGTGAGTTTTCTCAGGACCTCCACTCCAATGGGGCTCTTAGGGATCTGGAAAAGAGCCTATGCCCCCTCCCTAGAAGTGTTTAAGACCAGGTTGGATGGGGCTTTGGGCAACGTGGTCTAGTGGAGGGTGTCCCTGCCCGTGGCAGGGGGGTTGGAACTAGATGGTATTTAAGGTCCCTTCCAACCCAAACCATTCTGTGATTCTATGATCTTGAAAAATAGAAGTCGATGAGACCTCAGATCAATTTCAGAGCACATACCAATTAAAAAACTTCAATCTAAGTGTGGTGCATTACCAGCAAACTAGTGATAATCAACCTCTAGTCCTACTCCTTTTCCCATTTTACAGGCTTTTCAAAAGTAAGAGAAAATCACTGAAGCATTCAGTTGTACTTAGTTATTTTGAGAGATTTTTTTGTTTTGTTTTTATTCTTGTAAAATTGAACTTGGAATTAGGGATGGAACTGATGCAAAATGCTGTACATGAGACTGAGACCATGATTAGTTTCAAATGTAAACATGGTTTCCAAGTTAGCCTGGAATTCCAACTGTTCCCTATAAGATATATTTGCCATATTCTTGGAAACAAATTTTAAATTCAAATATTTTCCATTGATGGAATTTAAAATAAAGACATAGTTTGGGGGTTTTGGAGGGGTTTCGTTTGGTTTGGGGGTTTTGGGGGTTTTTTTTTGGCAGATCAGTTACTCCTTTTTTAAACCCTTCTGCAGAAATCCCTATATTCTTCATTGGGCAAAGAACTGGATGAAAATCCATTCCTATTCTATGCATTTATCTTTTAAATTGATCCCTGGAGTCGAACACAATGACTCAGGGTGCACTTTTACTTCTCTGAGGTTGTCAACCTCTGATCAGTTAGACACTGAAAGACTAGAAAAGAAGGGCACCTTACGTCATCTAAATCTACCCTCTTTTAGTTGAAAACCATTATCCCTTGTCTTATCACTAAAGGCCCTGCTAAAAAGTCTCTTCATCTTTCTTATAACCCTCCTTTAAGTATTGAAAGGCCACAATAAGGTTTCACCTGAGCCTCCTCTTCTCTACGCTAAACACCAGCTCTCTCAGCCTGTCCTCATAGGAGAGGTGCTCCAGCCCAACAAGGACTCACTCCAACAGGTCCATGTCTGCCTTGTACTGTGGGCCCCCTGCAGCTGGACACGGTACTTGAAGTGGGCTCTCACGAGAGTGGAGGGACAGAATCACCTCTCTCGACCTGCTGGTCATGCTTCTTTTGATACAGCCCAGGATACGGTTGGCTTTCTGGGCTGCAAGCGCACATTGTTGGGTCATGTGCAATGTTTCATCCACCAGTGTCCCCAAGTCCTTCTTGCAGGGCTGCTTTGAAACCATTCCACATCCAGCCTGTACTTACACTGGGGATTGCCCCAATCCAAACATCAGCACCTGATACTCTTCTGGCAGTGAATGGGTTTCCATAGCCTCGATATCTATATAAGTGTAGAAAACATACAGAGAACAATACAGTGTCATATTGATAACCTTATATTCTGATAAAGAGGATATAATCACTTGGCTGTATAAACACTTGGTGATATTTTACCTCAGGGAAATCTAAAAAGCCATAGTTAGCATGTAAAAAACATGCTGTGATGTCCTGTGCCTGAATCTTCAACATCCATTTCCTTAGCCATAAGTCTACTAGCAATATTTTGGTCACCGGGTCCTGTGATTACATCAATTCTACTAAATTGCAATACTGATTCTGGGGAAGCATGATACTCACTGTAGTAATCAACGGTGTGCATTGGACATGAAAATAAGCAAAGAGTATGAGTCAAATCCTCCTACCCCGCCTCTCTGACAAGGAGCATGAGACACATGGTTCTGATTTACTCCGCGTGTTCCTACTACATATACATGAACATATAATTTATCTGTTTGAGTTAATTATAGTATAAATTGTTGGGTATTGTAATTATCACTGTATATAAAATTATATATAATTATGTAAATATCTATACTTTACTATGCAGATAGCTATACATATAACCTTGTGCACTATACATGTTGTTTTCCCATATTCTACATATACTGTTCATATTGTGCTATGCTTAATATGTGTCTGTTTCTAGACTGAGGAACACTGGATATAGTAAAAATTGATAGTTAAATTATAATACAGTAGCTGTGAGAATGAGAAGTGCCAGTTTTGACACTCCAATAAAATATGTATAATTTAATAAATTATAGAGCACCAATTCTAGTTCTATCTAGCAGCTGTATCACTGCAATAACTAATCTTATGCTTATTCTTTCTGATCACACAAACTCAGGAAGACTGGGCTGTCACATAAAGCAAAAAGTAAACCATGCTACTTACCTGGTGGATCGGGTGTTTTTCAGATGAGATGTAAAACAAAACCTTGTTTTATAACTTTCAAAGCTCCTATGGCACTTTATGAGATGTAGGTTCGTGTCAAAATACCAAAATGTACCAACAAATACTGTAAATCTCATTTCTCTGGGACTATCAGTTCACATTGCAGCTTCTAATTAAAAACAAAACCTACACCTTTAGGTGCCTCGAAAAGTGTATCATTTGAATGAAGGTGATAAAAATCTTGTATGCCTTCTGCCTCGTACAACTCAATTGGTTTAGTTTAAGTTTACTAATTAATATTTATAATTGTCTTGGAGATTCTTTGATGAAATGTGCCATGCAGTAGCAACTAACTACTATTGCTGGAATCGTTCTCTTTTAATTTGGCAAATAGCATTCTTCTCTGGTTTTTCATTCAAAAAAAGACAGTGTAGATGAGGTATACTTGATTTTTTGCCATTAGAAACATCAGTCATGTCATCTATGTCATCATTAAGAGCTCACTAGAGAGATTACTAGATACATACTTTACTGATATTTTTTGGTAAAACAGAAAAAATCAAGCAATTAGAGATGAGATACAATGAAGACAATGATGTTCATTTTCATCTGTCTCAGAGCAGATGGTACATGAAGGCGTTTGAACTTCAGTGGTGCTGTAGCAGGTGAAGAAAGGTTGTTCAGAAGCAAGGAGGATCTCTAATTAATCCTGTGGCCACAGGAACCTTTCACATCCGATGAGCTACTGCAGACACTATACAAGGTAGGTTACTTTACCAGTAGATCTCCATAGCCAGATTGGGTTATTTTCTTGCACTGGACCTCGGAGGTTGACATCTTGATTCATGGTATAGCAGCATAGGTTTAACCACAGTCCAGCTTCTAGAGAATATATTCTATTAAAATGCAGTGGTTTAGCAATGAAACAGATTGGATTTGGGCCTTAACTAGCTCCTTGGCCCCAAGCTGTCTAGGCACTAATATGCAAACATATGAAATTGAAGCTAACAAATGGGGCAACCAGGTAGAATATGGTGACTTATAAATAAACATCAGCAAAGCTCCTAAAGAAAACACTACCCATGAATAGCTAACAGACATAATGTTTTAAGAAAGAACGGGAGAAGCATAAAGTTGCCAAACAGAATCATTCAAAAGTCACCATAATTTGCTCTCTTATGCATATGTATTAAGTATTGTATGAAATCTATGAATTTACACTATTTTCCCTCATGCTCTCATATCATTTAGTACATGGAATGGATGGTGTTTACTTAATGAGCAGCTATTCGAGATTTTGTTTCCCCCATGTGGCCCCAGGCTTTATTTATTATGGGAAAATTAAATCTGCTCTAAAGAGAGAACTATTATTTTTCTCATGGTCTAAGCCACTCTCCAAAGAAGTACCTGAATCCTTTACAGACATAGGGTTTGACACAATCCTGTCAGGTTTTTAATCCATTGACTTCTTTAAGATAGTCTTGAGAAGACTTCTCCTCTGAACAAAAGTATTATTTTAGTTTCAATTTTACATGACAAATTACCAAGCCAAGAAAGAGAGTGTACAAATTTTCAGTTTTCATAATGAAATCTGTAAAAGTAGAAAAATCTGGAAAAGGTGAGGTACATGAGGTCATTCCCTTAGGGAAATGCTTCTCCAGGAATGAAGCAAGTGTCAGGCAGATTTAAAAAAAGGAAATGAAATCTTCCCATTGATTTATATTAATCCTTATCAAATTCTGTATATAATTTAAATTTAAATCCATCTACCATCTACTACTACAATTTCCATCCACTGGAAATTAAAATCCAGTTGTTTATCTCATGCTGAATTATTCTATTTACAGTTACTTCATCTATGATTAATCAGAAATTGCAATTGAGCTAGGTATATTCATTAATAATGCACATCAATGAAGCCCACTAATCCCAGCCCACAGATTTTAATGACCTCAAACTCCCTCACTGTGTATGAGCAGATATTTTGCTTCCAAACATTTTTTTTACCTCACTTCCTACTCAACCCTGTAATTGGCTACTCAATTCCTAATTAATATTAATGACTCAGTTTGCCCTGGAGAAAATAGTCAACAAAGCAAAACCTACCGATTGCACATGGCTCATTAAAGTCACCTTATTTTGACTATATGAGAGGATACTTCAAAAACATAAATAACTTACTAAACCAGCTACATCACCTTCCTCTTCAGTGTTTCTGTGTTCGATACAAAAGCTGCCTGCTGTATATGTAGGAATGTATTTAATCTTGTACCTTAGCCACCATCACAGCACAGTCACAGAATTTACTTTTTCATACTATATTTTTGTGAATGAAAATCAGAGATATAGATTAAAATAGGCATAAGATTGAAGGAAGAATTTATTTGTGAAATAAATTTAAAAGGATTAAGGAATATATCCTTCTTTAGTTGTGCATGTTCTCTTCAATAAATACTATGTTCAATGAACATGCACTGCCAAATCCACAACTTGACCTGCATGACTTGATACTTAGTACACAAACACACAGGAAAATAAGCAAAACCTTTAAATTAAGCAATCTTCAACTTCCCTGCAAGTCTCAGTCCTGAGTTAGAGAAGTTTTCCACGACAGGCTATAGAAAACATGCTTAAAAACAAGATCCACAGATGCCAGCGTGGAGGCTGCCTGTGCAAGCAAGCAGAAAACGCTGAGGAGAATCCCACAGGTTATATGTATTTAGATGCTCTTTGGTACACGGATACTCTTAGATATTAACGTCAGATGTCTGTATATATCAGGGTATACATCAGTGAAGCATCTCCAGAAGTTGTATGTCCCAATCAAGCCTGACTATTGTCACAAAGCAAAAGGATGATTTTTTTTTGCAGTCTATGCACCAAGGACACAGAGGACCTGTGTTCAGGCCTGTCCACTTAGAGACATGCCTAACTTGGAGAGAGACATGGACTCCGACCCTGACACAGACTTGGGAGGTTTGGGTCATACCCAGAGGTGTGAATTTACTAATTTTCAGAATAATAGCCCTTGGGTGGTATAGGAAGAGAGGTGTGATCTAAAAAAAAATGCAGATGATGAACAGTGGGAATTGGATGTGTGAAGACTTGCATCAAGGCCAAGGTGAAAAATGTCACTGTCTCAGAAAAGATTTTTCTCCAAAAGGAAAAGGTGTTTGGAGAAGGTAGTGGCAGGGGAGGTAAGAACTGGCAGACACAGCCCAAATTTTTTTAGACTGTCAGCTGAAGCCAAAAAGAGGCAGGGATTACAGTGTTTTTAAAGATAAAGCTTCAGGAAGTAGTATGCACCCATACAGAAACTTTAGGATTGCAGAGAAGACGAGATTACTTTCGCTGGTATCAGTCCAGCTGCCCGGGGTAGCAGGAGAGAAAGTGCTCGCAACACCCATGCAGCATCTCAGAATGGCAACACGGTGTCTGCTCGGCTGTCCTCTGCTCAGCTCAGGGTCATCCCTGGGAAAAAACCCTCCCTGATTCAAGCACAGAACTAATTACTTCTACATTGCTGGACAGAGAAAGGAGCAAAATGCCCAATTGCTTCTGGAGTCTCGGGAGGAGCAGAGCCTCACTAATATCCCTCTGCACCTGCGAGAGTGACAGGCCACTTTATAAGCTTCAACTTTGATTAGCTGCTATGGGTATTTTTTTCTCTCTGTGTGAACATAAGCACTGGCTGGTTCCAAGCAAGGAACTGAAGAATTACATCTATTTACTGTCAGTATATATTTCCTACTGCTCCCAGGAAAGACTTTAATTTGCAAGACACAGGCAATCATTTCTGTCGAGTGGCCTTATTATGATTATTATTTGTTGTATACTGTTCTCAACACATTTATGCTAAGATCTGGGCCTACCTAAATGACTTTGCAGTACACAGGATCACTCCACACACACAGAGGAAAGTCTTTTTTCTTGTTGATGAGTGGTTTGGGGATTTCTGAACAATTAAGTATAGCCATCTAGACTTTCCAACTTTGCAGAGAAACTTCTGGTTTTATCAATAGAGTTTAGAAACTTCACTGGAACAAATTAGAAATTTGTGTGATAACTGAATGCTTTTATTGTAGTTTTGGTATGCTCACTAAGGATAAGTTTGATGTTATAAGTTCTTAATTAATATTGCTTTCATTTTATTCATAGTTGGTAAAATAATGATTTGTTTCTGGCTAATAACAGAAAACCAATGCCAAAATAATATGAGTGATAAATGTAGGAAAATCAAGGACGTAAACAGTAGAATGCCTTTTGAATTCTCGTTGAGTTTCTACTACAGCAAGTTGGTTTCAGTGAAGTTGCTGATTTCAAAAGGTCTTGACCTGTGTCCTAAAAACCTTTCAGCGGTACAGTTTAAAATTGCAAACATGAGCATGAAAATAATACAGGAGTTGGAAGAAACTTCATGTGCATTAATGTACTTAAAGAAAACTGTGCTTCCACTTATGACCTTAGCCAGCATAAAAATTCATGTATATTTATAGCATTTTAGAAAGCACGTTCCCTCAGCGGCAGCAAGGCTCAATGTGAGAATTCATGGTGTAATAGCATAATGTGCTAATAGCAACATCTATACCTGGCCGAGCCTGCTAATTGCGTCCCTCTGGATATGGGGGCCTCATTTGAACACATTCAAATTGTCCTAGACTGCGTATGCCTGGAGCTATTCCAAGCTCATTCCACTTCATATATGCTCTAAAAATAAATTCAGAGTATTGCACTTCATTCATTTAAAAGCACTTACAAGTGGTATCAGTTTGGGGATTTAGTAATGTGAAATACTACAGGTACAGTGTAGTTGCTTTCCAGATAGCTTCTAGGTACAATTCAGGAATGAGGCAATTAACTACTTATATAATTATTCTGAGTACATTCACAGCGCAGCGAAACTTTCCTTACAAACACACACAATCCAGATGACCTTAGTGTCTTAATACAGCGGACCTTACTGTCCTGTGATGCCGATCTCACACGGAGAGCGGAGAACATATGTAGGAATAGGTTATTACTATCGCTATTTTAACATCTCATTTCTCTGCATTTGTATCAATGTCTTGAGGCTACTAGTTAAATAGTTGTGCTCCTTGGCATATTAAGCTTACATATATTAAGAAATTCCTCCCCAAGGTGTTGAGGCGAAAGAGAACAAGTGAATACAAGAAGCAGAGAGGATCAGCTGTGGATACTGGAGAGACTGCTCTGTGTCATCAGCTGCAGTAACAGCACACTGGCAATACAGCCGTTATTTTAAGAAGCATAGTTTTCATATTAGTGACTTCTATGACTTTTGAGTTGTTTGACATATGTAAAAGCAACATACAGTATAGCAGGCTTCACTAGCTGAATGGTTAAAGTGCTTAAAATATTATCTAAAGTATCACTTAAGAGAAATATCGTAGTAGTTCCCAAATATTTTTGTTAACTTTTCCCAAAAATAAACTAATTTCTTAAAATCCACTTCAGACAGATTCTCCCTTTTTCTCACACTTGGGAAACCATTTTTGAAGGAACAGTGGAACATCAATCTTATTGAACCAGATAGGCAGAGATTCACACTTGATGCACAGAGATAACGCAGGCTCAAGAGGTATGATGTTGGACATCTGTGGCTCTGAAGTGTAGAATTTTCAGCTTGAAAAGTAACAGCTTCAAGTTCTTTCAAGAAACTGGAGGAAAACATGTTGAAAATGGAAAAAATACAGAGGGGAGAAAAAATAGAAAATCCGTAATAAAAATTGTTTTTACTGCCTTAATACATAAAAAGTTGAGTTTCCTATCAGTTGCACAGGTGCAAATCTCAGCTGTTCTTGAAATTGCAGGACTGTAACTGACAGCAAAATTTGGTCTATCAAAAATAGTCATATTTCGTATTGTAGCCGCCTTACAACAAGCATTGTCCTTTAGAAACAACCCTTTGAAATTGAATGTTCTCTAGCTGTCTTTTATCAGAGAATAGCAGCCCAGCAGAGCTCTCTGCAGTTTCCCAGGGGTGCCTGCAGACATTATAAGACATGAGCAGGTCAAGGCACATTAAAACATGAGAAAATGAAGTGGCGCATACTGAATCATTTAGTTAGCAAGAGACATGAGGCAGGACCACCATATTGTGCTTCTGAAAACAGAGTGTTCAAATGGAGAAAAAGAGTTTAGAAAGTGGGGAGAAGATTCAGGAGAAGGAGAAGACCCTAGAAATGCACCAACAAACACACTATGATGCCTGAGATCCATAGCTGTGGGCAGCTTCACAGTACACAGCTGACATGACTCTGCTCAACTTTCCCAGCAACAGGAAATCAAGACTTGAGTGCATGTGGCTTTGGAAAGTGTGTGAGTGTGTGAAATAATCAAGAAGAGTAAAAGCTTTAAGCTTGGAAGGTCTTAAATAAATTCCAGTATTCCAATCCAAACAGGTTGTCATTCATTCTGTATCACTCATGACGAGGGTTCACTGTGAATAATTGTGCAGGATCAACAGGCCTTGCATCATCTTCCGAAAAATGTTTTCAGTCTTGTCGGGTGATAAGGGTGCCCAGCAAAGTCAGCCTTTGCTCGTTTCAGTAACGCTTTGCATTCAGAGGATGGAGGGGGAGTCTCAAAGTCCATCATGCTAAGCAGTGTAGACTAGATTGATCACAATGTTTTGAACAGTCTGTAGTGTAAGGTCTAGTTTTCACATTGGCATAACTGAATATATTTCTATCATTATTTTTGTTAGTGATACTTTTTTGAGTTTACTTGCATTCAGCCGCAGAAAAAAAATAATCTGTTCAGGTGGTTTGAACTGGAGATCAGGGATAAACAACAGGAACAGTTTCAGTTTCATATTCTTGTGGGGGTTTTGGTTTTGTTGGGTTTTTTTGTTTGGTTGGTTTTTTGTTTTGATGTTGTCCGACAATGGTTTTTACTTGAAGCTTGCCAGGTTAAATTACCCCAAAACCAAACTGCTATAAAAGAACGGATCAGATATTGACATTCCAAACTATGGACTTCTGAACAACTCTGCTGCACTCTTTAGCTTATCCTCTGAGATTTCCAGCCTCTGTATGGTTTCTATAATTGCAATGTTCAATCATCTCATAGACATTATTTCAGTGTCTTATTGACTGAAATTATGCCTCCTATTCGCATCTGATAATGGTTCCGATTTTGATTCATACAATTCAGACACTTCACAGCAGTGGCAGCAAGAGAAGCACATTGTAATTATTTTGCAATCCCTTTGTTGCTGGTGTCATTTTATCTCTCATCCCTGCATGCTCTTTTTGTACATACACATCCCATAATATACACTTAGTATTAGAAACAGGGAAACAACTATGGAATGGGAGTCATGTTAAAGTCATGTGTTTTGACCTAAGTGTTTTGTTATCACCAAAACCACTTAGCTGCAGTTTTTAATATTGTCAGACATCCATTTGGGGTTAGATCCTCTCAGCTGCAGCAGGTTTATACCTGATGCAGTTCAGAAGGGGAAAATGAGGTGCAAACTCACTCAGAACTGAGTGCTGTTCCAGTTTTACCCTCCTGGCATGCTTTCTCTCTTCCTTTTAGCAAAGGAGAGTATGTACTTTAAATTAAAAAATTAGCTTTATGCCACATGAAAATGCACATGTTAAGTCACGTGTCTTGCATGGCTAAAAAGGAGCTAGAAAACCCCTGAAAAATTGTGAAATCTGCTAAGTATACCTATAACATCCAGGATAAATACTGGTCTTTAAATGATCCAGGGAAGGTAACACCAGCTAGATCCAGGGTCTCAGAAACCTAACCACAAGCTTTTTCTAATTCTTAGATTGAAACTTTATTGAATTTAGGTTGATTCCTCCCCCAGCATCTGTAAAGAATGACTAACTCCTGCTTTTTATATGCTAGGTTGCTATCCCTTCTTCCAACTTATTTTTTCTGCATTAAATAGAAAAAAAATAGCAAAAAAACCCAAAACCCAAGCCTTTCATATTTTTCTAGCAAAATGTATTTTCCATGACTCTTAAGTGTTTCTTTCCTCTGGGATGTATGATTCATTTACATAATTTTTAAAGTTGCCAGAATTAGACACATATTTCAATAGTTGTCTAACCAGTTCCTAAAGAATAGATATGGTACCTTTTTCACACTCTACCCTAGTACTAGATTTTTATTCACCCAGAATGAGGTTTTTCTTTTTGCAATAGCATTATAACATTGACTGTTATTTTTTGGTCTATCTGCTTTAAGGTCCAGATCCTTTTTTGCTCTATTATATGGCATTTTATGTTTTCTATTTGCATATATTGCTTCTCCATCCTAATGGAAAGCTTTTTGCGTTTTCTTCATTAATTTCATTTTCTTGATTTTGGACCCTATCTCTTACGTGGCCAAGTTTATTTTTAACCTCTGATCCTTTCTTCTGATGTCCCTTACATGAAATGTTGTCAAAATATTAAACAAGGCGGAGAAAAATGTTCTGCACAAAATCTGACTGACATAGTGTGTATACCCACTTTGCTACCTGGATGTAGCTATGTTATTCCTCAAGGGAATTCCCAGGAGTGGATGAGCACAGACATAACATACAGGCACGTGCATGATGTTTATAATCTCAGATCACTTTTTATGCATAAAGCTCAACGGAAGTTAGCTCTATTTCTAGTCATCACTCTGCTTTATGGGTAATTTGAGTGGGTTATGTGCTTACACTATCACAACTAACAAATTCCATTCTTATGGCTGCTGTGTCCGATATCCTTGTTATGAACATTATTATATGCATATTTTGGCTTGACTTTGGTGTAACCATTCTGTTAAGCTCCCTCTGTTGGGTCTTTTATTTGCTATTGTCTTGTTTATGCCAGTTTTAATTTCAGATTATGGTGGCAACAGCTTGTACTGTCTGAGACTTTACAACATCGAGTGCATGCTTATATAGTGGGAGTGGGAGAAGCTAAATACTATGTGGTAAAACACTGTCGCACAGAGGATTATTTTCTAGTTCTGCAATGCTGTGAGTGGGAAAGTCAATATAGGCATAGGCATAGGCATGGGCATAGGTATAGATTACCATCATCACCAAGAGCTGTCTTAAATTACAAGGGGTTAAGCTAGTAATGCTGCATGTATAACAACTCTTTGTAATAAGAAAAGGCAAAACCAGTATGGCACAATATGTGGTCATATGGACAATATAATTTGTCCAAGGTTGATTTAAATTTAAGCTCAAAGTCAAAAGCATTAAATATATCTCTTGGAAAAAATAAATTAGCATATATCTGAAATATTTTATCCTGACCTGATGCAGATAGAACACATCCATTGATTTTACTGGATAAAATCCAACTCGTATCACTTGGGGAATCTGCCCTCATCGGCACTGAAGATCTGAGAGGCATTGATGCCTACTAAAATTAATGGGAATTGCTGATGTTCTTGGAAACAAACCCTGTAGAGTTGCATTATTTTAACTTACTACTTTTTTTTCTTTTTAATGTATTAACTGTTCTTATTATCAGGTCCAGCAGAAGGACAATATCCTGCAACGCAGCAAAATTTCATCTTTTTGTGACAACCACTTTAGTGACAACCACTTTTTCCCTAAGAAAGTTATTCAACAATGTATTGAACAAGATATAACCACTTTCAGTGAACTGACAATGAGATTGAAAAGTATCATCAGCAAAATATTTTTCAACATTGCCATGTATTTGATGTATGTTCTGAAAGATGTTTAGTTTTACCAAAGTTCAAAAAACTGTCTAGATATTTTGTCCAGAAGAGAATATTATCACCAGTAATGAAGTATTCTTTTAAAGTTTCTTAAAGTAATATGTTTGTATATATTTTAATATTAATAAATATCTAGCTTTTTGGAAGAGAAACACCGAACAGAGATGCAAATCTCTGAGCACTATTTATGTAGGAATGTGTGGGCACAGTTGAGAGCGAGCAGATCATGGCCTTCCAGGGGATGGATCAGTCCATAATGCAGATTTTTAGACACCCACTTCAGGAAGAGATACCCAGATATCAGGCTCTTCTGGTCTCCTCAGCAGAAGCATTGCTGCAGATGACCAAATAACCGTTGCAACTCTGATGCACAGCAGTGTCAGCTCAGCTTACCTCTTACCACGGGCACAGGCTGGAAAAAAATGACTTTTCCCATTTAAGGCAAATTTCATTCTCCTCCTTGATCAGCAACAGGGGGAGTAGTTAGTGTTCATCAGACCTTTGAGTTTTAGAGGTAAAGACCTTTCTCTGGCCTTATGCAGCTTATCTTCCATTCCATATAGTAGTACTTAAAAGTCCATTAATCCTAACTGAACGTGCTTTACTAGAAACTTTGAAATAAAAAGGCAGGGTAACTGCTGAACGAAACAGAGGGTATCCACTTCTTACCTGATATTCCCCCTGACATTTCAATATCCAGCCTCTCTCAAACAGTGTTGCTGCGGCAGCAGAGATAGGGAGATAAGCAGTGACTGAGTCACCTCTGACATTTATTTTGAGTCATGAAAACAATATTATGCATTTACAGTGCAGTCATTTTTCAAATTGAATTTATCCTTGTGGACTTTTCCAGCTTTCTTCTTATCAGGTGATAAGACTGTTCTGAGTTTTGCTCACATTTATTTTCCAGTCATGCTTCATAACCATTTGAAGGTCTCCCATTCAGGAGGAAGAATTTTGTTAGGCCATCTAACCATGCCCGTGAATTACAGGAAAGGCCAGCAAACCATCCAATTCACTGATGCTCTGGCTCACCAGTCCACCACTGAAGAAAGCAAAGTGCATTACACTTAGCATAATGCTGGAATAAGTGTGTATATACTATGTAAGGAAATTTCAGACCACTAATAAAAAATAAATTTGGTTTGCTTTAAATTCCTTCAGATTGGTTTTCCCACTGAGCAATTTTCTTCTGTTAAACCAACAGCCACTATCACCAGTAGACAACTAATTCATTCAGCTAGTGTTTTCCTGTAACTGCCCTGAATTAATTCTGTACATCAATTTACAAACAAATTCCAAATATGCAAAAAAAGTCCCAATGGTATGAAACTTTGCACAAAAACACATGAATTACACAAATCCATTCTGTACTATGCTTAATATATTACCTAATATAATAATAATATATTACAACCACAGAAGTAGCAAGAATTCTGATTTCACATGCAAAGAAGCTCTGAAAGTCTTGTTAAACAAGGAGACCTGCTGTAGTTTCCTAGTGTCTTGCCTTATTGATTTTTAACTTCCACTGAATGTCTCATGTCTTAGAACAGAAGTTGTGGTATTGAACTAATGAGAGAGCACTTTCTCAAAATTTCCATTCTTTTTCTTCCAGTACTATTATCTGCAGCAGTTTTCTAATTATTGGATGTAAATTCACAGCAAACCTTATACCATCTCCTATAGCAGCAGTGTGCTGTGACAAGAGGCAAAAAACCAGTCATCGGTGTAATATTATACTATTCACTATAGCCTATGCAAATCTTTCAGTAAGTGAGGCAAATGTATGTACTCTTTGGGCTAATGTGTTATGAACATTTTTGGTGTCTTGATGTTAACATTCAAAACCAATAAATTAAAGGGTGAATATATTTCAAGTCATGGCAAATTTCTGGAAAATACCTTTGATTTGAAGAATTTTTAATTGCTTGCTTGAACCCTGTTTTTTATGGATTAAAGATGAAATCTGTCTATACTTTCGTGAAGCATGGTGTACATTTGCATTGCTTTAATACATCAGCTGAATGTTTCATGCCACTCCTGAAGACAAAGTCCATCCAGCTGCTGTAACTGAAGTGCAGAAAGCGTCCCATGCACCCTCTGCCCCAGTCTGGTCTCTCAGATAAATTTCTATTGTTCTTCCTGTAAAGTGTCTGCATAATCAGCTTTGGGTGGTCAGGAAAAGAAATCAACCCATTTACAAGCTTTTTTTTTTTTTACTAAAACAGTTGTTTATAGCTCCTGATTATAACAAGAATCACAATATTAATATTTTACCTTTATACAGCACCTTCCATCGCAATCCATTTCACAAGTATACTCCCAGAAATGTACCAAACCTGGAAGACGGAGCAACAACCTTTTGCTGAGAACTGTAGACATTTTAACTCGGAACATTTACTATTGAGGCTCATATATATTTTGTGCTTTGCTTCTACTTCATATCCAAAAGATGCTGCACTGAACACATCTGCTCAGTCCTACTGCACAAGGGAATAAACTGCAACACAAGTATACATTCATCATTTTTTTTTTCTGCTTTTTAGCAGGCCCTGTAGGCTGGATTGAAGAGTGTTAAGAGACAGATTAGGTGGATAGAGTAGATGGGTTCTCCCGTCTACTCTGTACAAAACAGTCAAAGGGGCACAGGTCCTCTAACATCCTCTGAAATCTCTTTTAATGAGTCTTTTACAGCTTCTTTGCATGTGAAATCAGAACTTAATGCTTGTCTTGCACAGCTGTACTATATTCATGGATGTCATATTACTCATGTGTTCTTGTGCTCGGATTTCTAAAACAGTTTTCTGATTTGAACATCCTTGGGTATACAGATCTAAATCTCACTGCATGTACCCAAACAGTATGTGTGTTTCACATATTCAAAAAAATTTAGTGGGACAGTGGTATTCTGTCTACAGGATGAACCAAAACAAGTTCTTCTGTGAGTAGCAGAGCTAATACTGGTTTTATTTCCTGTGTTAACCCTGGGGGGCCTCTTTGTTTGCCATGAGGTTCTCACCAGGAATGAGAGGGCAGTGAGAAGCACAGTACCCCGTTGGGCTGGCTGGGGCTTGCCTGATAACTGTGCAGCAGAGAGGTGACACATGCTGCACAACGGCTGTGCTCTGCCTGGTTTTCCTTCAGGGTGAGCAATTAGACTGGGTCAGTATCATCTGTGCGGCTACCCATTTTGAAGCAGTTTGCAGAAAAGAAATTATCATTGAGGTTTCCATACATGCCTCATTTTTATGTTCCTTGAAAGTCCCCTATGAACACTGGATTTCACAGCAAAGTCTAAAGGTTTTTCCACCTTATATACAATGACCAGAAGAGTACAGCATTGACTCAGTTGAGGAAGATGAGACAGAAGAAAATTAAGCCCATAACCTAGGGGGAGACCAGCAGCTATGATGTAAAGAGATGGGTGCTTTTCACTACTTGTACTTTTACCACTATGCGGAAAGGGAAAAAAATTCCTCTTCTGTCTAATGAAAGAGAGAGAGACAGACTTCGTAGCGTAGGAATTAGGGTATTCATCTAAGAGAAATTACTTTTGATATTTGATTCTTGTCAACACATTTATGATTATTTTATATAATAATCAGAACTGTCTTGATATAAAGATCACAAAGACTTCTCTATATTAGCTGAGCGCCCAAAACACCAACTTAAAAAGACTCCAGAAGTCCTGTTCTCTTCTTGTTTCCATGAATATAGAAATCTTGTGCTACAGAAGAGCACAGCTTTCAAAGTTGGGATGAAGAGTGCTCTGGGCTGTAGCCAGGTGACCAGAATATTTTGGGAAAGTGGTTCTATGTATTTTGGATTTCTCAATCTTAACATAAAATTAGCCTGAAGAATAGGTTTTAATTTTCTATCAATAGACATAAAATGGGTTTTGTGGTTCTTCAAGGTACCTTAGGCCCCTGAAGAGGATGGATATACTGGAGACATAAAACTTGGTGAATTAGCATGTGGAGGTCAAGCAGGACACTGCTAAACAATGATGTCAGACAATTGAATCCCACTCTACCAGTGGACCAAATATTTTAATTTTATTTTAAAAGACTTTGTATGCCCTGCAACTTCCTCCATGGGTGCATGTTGAAAAGTGGTTGATCCCATACACGTTTTGTGCACACCTACCAAGGCATAAACCTACATGGGTCACAGATATGCCTCTGCCTTTCCTGGACTGTATTTGGATGACATACCTAATATTCAGCAAGTCCTCTTATCTGCTTGCTTTTTTATTTTCCTGGCTTCTAAAAGAGGATGCTTGCCACCTATATTCTCCCAAATATCTTCTCTGGCAAACACGCAGAGGCACTCACAACGTACATGTTCTAACTCAAAGGGTTTTTTTTATTATTTAACCTTACATGATTCACAGGTACAATTGGACTTTCAATCACAAAAAAAGCATACTATACTGGAAATGAAATTATATTAGCTCCTTTTAGACAGAAATATGAAAGTCCATGTGTTATGACTGCGATGGCTAATCTAGGATAGGGATTGAACCCACAAGACTCCTGCTAAAGGTTGCACCTTCTCCTCAAAATGCTTTTGCCATCTTGTGCTTTTCCTAAATCCTTTTGATTAGATTGTAGTGCAAATGCCACAATTTTGATTTTTTAATTGGACTGTATGAACATAACCAGTTTCTTAATTTATGTTGTTAAACATTTTGTTAGGAAATTACCTATTCTGTTTTGTTGTGGTTTTCATTAATATAATGTAGCTCAGCTTCCTCTAAGATTAAAATCAAAGATGGATAAGTTTGTGCTCAGCTAGAGCACACCATTTGCTAATTCATCTGAGATCAATAATGATTAAATGAATAATTTAGTGAACCACTGTGCAACCTGTTTGGCTGCTTTATTTCCTTCTACAAACTATACTTGTTATTTGCAATAATATACAGCATTTGGAGAGTTAGGGGAAAATAAAGCTTCCCCCCCCCCCCTTTATTTTCCTTTATTTTCTTCCTAGTAAGCAGAAAATGAGTTTGTGGTTTTTTTCTTCTGAATCCCTGACTGAAAATCCTTCAGGAATTTTAAGTCTCAATATTATTTTCTTTCAAAGCCCTGTTTGGACATTCTTTTTAGTTTTTGCTTGATGATTGCTTCTATGCTGCTCATTAAGATGCTGTGCAAATAAGTGATTATGAACAACATATGTAAGGTTGCCAAACATACACTGTTTTATATATGCATAGTGAGTCTAATACCACCAGAAAGTTGTCAGACAGATTGATCCTTTGCAGCAAATCCAAAATGCCTATAAGAAATTATTTGGACTTGAATGTGAACAAACCATCTGTTAAAAAGTTAGCTGAGTGACCTAAATTAGGAGCCACGGGTCTTTCCAGGTATTTGGGTGTTATGCCTCTGTTCAGAGTCATTTTAATCAGTAAAGACTGAAAAGTTCAATCACCTCTTACCTTTTATATCCAACTGCAATCTAAAATATTTCTCAGCCAAAGTCTCATGAGTGATCCAGTTGGTATTCTCAGACCACGTGGGAAACACAGCAACTAAACAGGTTCCTCTCATCCCCAATACCCAGTTCTTTTGTTTTTATTGAAAATTCTATCAATGTAGAAAAGGACAGAGAATTTAATTTATACAAAAGTCACCTCATTGGGTCAAATCATGGAATCAAATAGGAAAGATATGTCCAGTGAAATCCTCTTCCCCAGAGGAGGTTAATGCATTGTTTATGGAGGGCTCTCTCCAGGAAGGTATGGAATAGGAGGTTTTGTACTCAGAAGCAAATTGAAATTATATTCCCATACTTACCTTCTAATGTTTTCTTTTAACAGTTAGTCTGTGGGTCAAAAGGCAGGGTGGGAGGTACTATCAATTTTTGAAAGAGCTTCAGGTAATGGATGAATGAATGGATGGAGACATTCATTTGCACAGCATTTTGGCTGTTCTGAAGCTTGTTCTAAGACAGATATCTGAGAGACCTTCCTGAATAAATAATTTAGGAAGGCTCCTTCTACTAATATCACTTCTTTACTGCTTTCCTTGCAGTTATTTTGATGACTTCTTAAGGATATCTTTCAAGATTCAAGAGATAATGCAATTCTCCCAACTTTCATCTTCACTTTAATGGGAGAAGATATATCTTCTAATGTTTATGACTGCAGACAGTAACTAGAAAGTGTTTCTTTAATGCACAGAAGCTAAACATTTCTTTTTTTATTGTCACATTTTTAAGAGTAATCCTTTGGGAAATGTGGAAAAGTGGCACATCAGGATGGCCATTTGGGATGTTATGGTTATTTAAGGTATATGCTGGGACATTTGATAAAAACCCAAGGAAGATTTGTGTCTTTCTGGACCTATATATAGGTAAAAGCTGGGCAATATACCTCAGGACATCCTAGACAGCACTTGGATCCTACCTCTAGGCAAGTGAACTGAATCCATCACTTAGTGTAATTAGGTTGACAATTTTCCCTGATCTATAGGATTAACTGCTTAAATTGAGGCATTAAATTTTCCCTCCTTTATAAAAAACTGAGAAATCTGACTTAGGATTGTATATTTCACTCTGGAAGTGGTATTTAGCACCATAATCCCTGTGTCCTTTCTCAATCGAGGCCATAGATACAATATGTGCAGGAATCATCAATGCAGAAAAGAAGCCCTAAGTTGGTGCAAATAGCTTTTATGGTTATTGACTTTTATTGTATATTAAAATCTGAAAAATTTGCCTTTTCAGAAACAGACAGTAGGAAGAACTGGGATGTAGTATCCAATGGTAATGTTATACTTTGTCAGTATTAAGTAGAATGCTATTGACAGTATATTAACAGTGTTGCATGACATGTTGTTATCCTGTGTCAGTGAATTAAATTAAAAAAGATACCTGGGATGAGAAAATTAGTTTGGTAATACTGCTGGTAGTCATAACGATGTATTGATTACATATTAACACAATAAGATAGATAGTTGTATGCAGTATATTAATTTGTACATTGACATTCATAAATATTTTTAATATTGGCTCTAATTTTCCCATTATGCTTTCTGTTTGGTATCAGACTATAGAGGCTTTTCACCATTGGAGAATTTGGTATAGTCCTTTTTTTCCATGTCTCTGCATTTGTTTTCTTTTGGATTACAGAAAAGACAGAGCCAAGGTGGCCCTGTAGCTGATCCTACTGGCTACGCACTGAGCAGAACTTGTACCTACAAGGGAGATTTTTCCTTGGGCTATTTATGAACAAATGTGACTCAGCTGTGTTACTGGCAAATTATGAGTAAGCAACTTCATTTTAAACTTTGCATTACCCTTTTTGTGTCAGTGACATACCCTCTCCCTTGTGTTTACCTATGCATATTAGGCATTCTTCAGGTGTAAATCTGAAAATGCATTTCATTTCAAAACTGAGGTATGTTGTGAAGTGATGATGAAAAGAGTCCACGACATGTTTATGGTGGTGATTTTTAAAAGTCATTCACTATGCAGCATTTCTTCAGTGTTCTACAGAAATCATTTCACACGATTCAGCACTGGGCAGTATATTTTGAAGGCACTTTCATGTCCCTCAGCTGGTTCGGGTTTTTTGGTGTCAGACTGTTTTCTGCGTGAGGAATTCCTTTCATAAACCCAGTGTTTTTCTTTTCCCCAGCGGCAGCACTGTCAACAACCCTATTTGTCAGCCTGACTGAGGTATTTACAAATTGTTTTAGATTTGCACATTAACATGATGCAGAATAACCTTTTCTATCCAGTATCAAGAGATATATTCTTAACACAAACAACATCTAATAAATGCATTAAGGCACTTCTTATGCAGCCCCTGGCAATACAGGTGATGTCAGATAGAACAGCTCCATTGGGGTAGCTATAATCTTTTCATCTTTGGTTTAAAAATCTCTAATTCTACTGCCTGCAAATGTCAGATATCTAACCAATACTTACAGATAGATTCATATAGGGAGACATCATAAGTGTCTCGTTTATTTAGAGAGAAATATCAGAGGAAATCACTGGGGAAAGAACTCTTCCAAACAGTACTAAAACAATAGACTTGAACAACTGTAGTGGAAAGATTCCTACATTGGTGTTAAACAAGCTAGCTTGGATACCAGAAACAATCTTCATATGCAACATCCAGCTAGGAATAAGGCTAAGTTACTTTGCTTCTTGGCAAGACGTAGGGAGTATACCAAATTTTCCCGTGTGATGAATTACTATTTAGCTCTCTTACATAAAGCTGAGTGGGTCATCCCTGCACCAAACTGAAACTGCAGTATAGACATAACTCAGGAAAAGAATATGTTCCTAGAACTGTTATTGGGGGGGGGTGGGGTGGGGGGTGTTTGGTTTCGTTTGGTTTCGGTTTGGTTTCAGTTTTGCTGGGTTTTTTCCCCTCCAGTTCTAGTAGTTGATTTAGAAAGAGATAGTATTTTTCACGTTTGACCTCCTCATATCCTAAGACAGACATATGGAATGGTTAAGTGACTATAGCAAAGTTTCTCATGGATTGCCATATCCATGGTAAGGTCAAATTTGTCTCTGTATGATAAAAACACATTATCTGAGGGCTTTTAAACTGTTATTTCATAAGAAATAGAGCGAGGACATCAATAGCATTTCATATGCAGACTCCCTGAAAATTATTGACATAATTTATGCCATAATTCATGCCATAATTTATGACACTGTCACGTATTGTCCATGGCAGTTGAACAACACCTGGAAATAGTTGAAAATAGTTTGGTTTCTATAGTTTAGTGAGATGTGTCCTGAATACAATAACAAGGCCTCAACTACTATTTTTTTGGTGCAATGTTACATATAAGGATTACCAAAAGAAAGCTAAATTAATTTTCAGCTCAACTCTGAGAACTGAGCGCAAGTTCACTGTAACCTGTCACCTAAAACAATGAATGTCAATAAAATCAGTATGACAGACAGACAGGCAGGGGCTAGATTTCATTTAATTGGATTTTAACTGTCCAAAAAATAAATATCTAAATTGCTCTATGGTTAATGGAAACAGTTAGGCAGCCCAGGAAGGGCAGCATGGGTAAGAGTTGTTCCTCACAGACCAAAATATGACATTTAAGGTAGATAGGATGAATCATCCTGTGGAAATGCCTGTAGAAGTACTCAATGTCTGTGGAGGCTGGATATGAGCATGATTCAACCACCTAAATATTGGTGACTAGTGCTGTTTAAGGCATCCTTACAGGGATGGCATTATGTCACTGGATTTGTAAGTAATCCAGCAGTAGAAGATCAGACAGGAGACCCAAGCGCATCTCAGATGTTAGTGGGTGCAAACAATTAGCAAAATTAATCAAGAAAATAACTTTTCAAAACCTAAAATTAGAAAAAATAGTCCTCAAAGCATAGTATGGTTCAAAAAGTGTCTAATAATATAGTGCCAGATCTATGCCAAGATTATATCTGCTAAACTAGAAAAGGCGCAGATCTGGGAGCCAAAGTAACAAAGAGTTATATGTTATAAGTAAGATATGTTTAGAATAAATAATGATGGACAAGACACTCCACCTCCATTCTCTTTCTTGAAGGTTTTTCTGTAGCGAGTTTGTAAAGGCCTGCAGATGTTTCACTTCATCTCAGGACTCTCAGCTTCACTTGTGAGCCTCATTGAGCAGACCTGGGCAAATAACAGTACCACAGACTGAAATTTGTTAGTGTTATGACCAAACCAATAAAGAAACAAATCCAGAACATACAAAATGTGGTTTTGTCTTTCCCTCTTTCATGGATCTGCTTTACTTCCTCTCCTCTCCTCCTGCCTTTTCTCTCACTTTTTCATTTGCTTTCTATTCTAACTAGAGACCAACATTTTCCCTCCATCTCTGTCCAAGTCCAGAATGACCTATGCAGGAAAGGGACACAATTAGAGAAGATATATTATCTCTAATTAGGAAGATGAGCAAAGATTTTGCTCAGATTTAGACATAAAGTTTTGAGTGTGCTTACTGAGCAGCCCTAGGTCCCTGTAATTAAATTACAAACTTTGTTTGACTGCTTGTGGTAAAGAATATATTGATTGCTCAAAAATTATTTTTATTTCACCAATTATTAAAAATGAAAAAAAAATATCACAAATACAGGGACAACCTCAACAATATGATGAGCATTTTAGATATTACTAACAAACAGTAAGATTATGAAATATTTGGGAATAAAATTACATACTTTTACAGAAACTTCCACTTTATTCATTAAAAATTCTCCAATGCTTGGAGAAGTAGACTTTGAATGAAGATTTTGCAGAGGATTAAATGAGTATGAAGAAGAACCAAATCTATTTAGGACTGTACATCCCTATTCTTACTGTTTTCTGGAGATGTAGGCTCTTAAGGATAATTCGAGCATTATAGTTAATTCAGCTATTGAATTAATAGGATTTGGAGACCCTAAACTCTCCAAAATACAAGTCCTAAATTACTTGATGGGTTGGAGGAGCTGCACTGCTGAATCAATTAAAATATATTGCCTATGACTGTCAAACATGCTTTGTATTTCTACCACTTTTAAAAAGTACAACATTTGATCCTCTTTCTAACCAGGAATAAACTCAGCCAAAACTCAGTCAAAACTTCAGAATAGGCCAGCTAGTAGTAGAATTCAGACATCTCTCAGTCTCACCAGGGAATTGACTTTTGCTTGCTAATTGCTTTGGTCTCCTTGATATGGTTCCTGCTGTGCTGCTTATAAGCCTGACTGATATCCTAGAAATGCCTTCTAAATGACTTCCTTATCAGTGACAAATTCTTTTAGCTCCCTGGAGGAGCAAGGAAGAGAGTTGTTTTATCCTCTTTCACCAGGATATGAAGATTACTATTGCTTTTCCAAAGATTTACACACCAACAGGCGAAAATGCTGATATTATGGCGGAATCTCATTTCAATGCTGTTTTCCAGGATGAAAATTGTTTATTGTGGATTGAACACTGCGTCTTGCTCAGATCCCTTTGAGAAAAGTCAGGGGCACAAAATGAAGAAAGAAATGTTGTAACAAATGCCTGCATGGTATGGATGTTGCTAAATCCTTATTTTGCTGTTGTTTGTTTAAGGAAATGTGATAGGAACACAGTTGAAAAGAAAGGCAGTGGTAGAAGCACGTGCAGTGAAAGGATGAAAGAGGAAGATAAACAGCTGTGAGGAACCTCAGGTGAGGAAATAGAAGGAAGAGAAGGAAGTACATCAAAGTAAACAGTAACAATGTCAAAGCAGAGAAAATCTAGTTTAAACTACAGAAACCCTCAGAAGGAAACTGCAGCTGTTCCTCCTAGTCATCCATTTCTTCCTTCATAGGGTATTCTGCCTTCCTAATTTGGCCTGTTCTTAAAACTGTTTTAAATATTATCCTAGTCTTTCACTAATGAAATGATATTTCCTTTACATTTGTGTGCCCCTGAATCTTTTTTACTCGCTGTGTCTTGGATTCAGTCAAACAATTTTGTTTGTTGTAGGAAAATCCAAGTTTGAGTTCTGCATGAATGATAATGGCGCTCCAACTTTGGAATAGTTTATATAGTGACACTGTGAAATATGGGTGTCCTGGTTTGATCACGACTGGAAATCTGAAAGCCAAACTTGAAGTTGCACTGAGGGATCAGAAGATGAAGTTTTTAATTGTACTTAAAGTTGACACTGTGTAACCATATAAATGAAATTTCTTACAGATGTATGATGCATTTTGTATTCACCTGTGAGGAAAGATGTTTGATATTTCTCAGTGATGTTTGGTGACTACAAGTAATTTGTAGAGCAGAAGAATGTCTTTCCAAACAAGAGGTTTTCAGGGATTTAGCACTGCGGTTAAACAAAAAGGGAGCACTGTGATTCTACGTGGAAACAGTGACAAGAACATAAGACTGGAAGGGATTTACTGAAGCTTCAAACTACAACTCCATCACTACCCAGTTAGACATTTTTGGCTGCACCAAAGGAAATTTCTTTCCTGTTGCAACATAAATGTATCCATGACAAATACATACCTTGGTGTTTTATGCCAGTGTTGTCCCTTAGCTATGGTACTTCTCTCCCATCTATGGTCTTTACATCCTTGATTTGATGGACAAACAGTCCTTCCAGCTTCAATCTCCAGACTCTGCAGCTTGACTTGAAGGGAGAATCCCTTTTTGCTCTTACTGATATTGAAGCATAGAATCATAGAATCATAGAATGATTTAGGTTGGAAGGGACCTCAAAGATCATCTAGTTCCAACCCCCCTGCCATGGGCAGGGACACCCTCCACTAGACCATGTTGCCCAAAGCCCCATCCAACCTGACCTTGAACACTTCCAGGGATGGGGCATCCACAGCCTCTCTAGGCAACCTGTTCCAGTACCTCACCACCCTCACAGTCAAAAATTTTTTCCTAATATCTAATCTAAATCGACCCTCTTTTAGCTTAAACCCATTACCCCTTGTCCTGTCACTACATGTCCTAGTAAACAGTCCCTCTCCAGCTTTCCTGTAGGCCCCTTCAGGTACTGGAAGGCTGCTATAAGTTGTCCCCAGAGCCTTCTCTTCTCCAGGCTGAACAACTCCAACTCTCTCAGCCTGTCCTCATAGGAGAGGTGCTCTAGACCTCTCATCATCTTTCTGGCCTTCCTCTGGGCTTGCTCCAACAGGTCCATGTCTTTCTTGTACTGGGGCCCCCAGAGCTGGATGCAGTACTGCAGGTGGGGTCTCACAAGAGCGGAGTAGAGGGGCAGAATCACTTCCCTTGACCTGCTGGTCACTCTTTTTTTGATGCAGCCCAGGACACGGTTGGCTTTCTGGGCTGCAAGTGCACATTGCTGGGTCATGTTGAGCTTCTCATCAACCAACACCCCCAAGTCCTCCTCAGGGCTGCTCTCAATCCATTCTCTGCCCAGCCTATAGTCGTGCTTGGGACAACTTCTCACTGGTCTCCACTTGGACATTGAGCCACTGACTGCAACTCTTTGAGTGCCACCATGCAGATAATTCGTTATCCACTGAGTGATGCATCTGTCAGATCCATGTCTTTCCAATTTAGACATGAGAATGTTGTGTTGGACAGCGTCAAATGCTTTGCACAAGTCCAGGTAGAAGACATCAGTTGATCTTCCCTTATCCAGCAACGCTATAAGGAGCTGTTTAAAAAAGTAAGCAGTACTGATTATCTTCAGCAGAGGTCAGTGGTGCAGTTTATTATGAAATCGGTTATCCTTAAAGTGCATTGAGATCCAGGTTTTCAAAACTACTTACCTAAATCAGGTGGCCTAAAGTTCATAAGCGCTTGGCTTTCAGAGTTGAACAGATGAACAGTCACAAATTCAGCACACCAGGTTTACTGATACAGTCTCTTTAGTTAAAAGTGTTTTGGAAGGTTTGGTAACCAACAAATAGTGCAAATTTCTTGCATGTTCTGTGTCTATGGCATTTATCTAAGCTTCCAGACACTCCCTGGACATTATTCTTACAATTTTCTTTCTCTGTGTTCATAAATTACCATCTGCAAGATTCCACTGTGCTTAGCCTTAATTTATTTGCTATTGTGAGTTTTTGATATTTCACTGCTTCTTGGTGAATGTAACCCAGGCTTTTGCATAGATTAGATTTAGCTTTGTTCGTGATGGTGTTCTGGGGAATAGTGCCCACTGGATCACATCTTTCTGCATGAGAACCTGAGTGCTAGGCAGAAGAGTTGTCAGGTGCTTCATCCATGTATTTTGGAGGGACCTATATCTCTCCAATAAACAGAAAGTGATTTTAGGAAGACCATTCCCTTCTAACCTAAGTCACATATCTAAAGTTGAGTGTTACAAAGTCTTTCTCTTCTGCTCTTGGCTCTTTGAATCACATTTTCTTTCTCAATTACTGTGAAGTCTTCAGTGGATAGCTTTAGAGAAAATAGGCAACTACTTGCATAATGCATCCAAAAAAGTAATTAGAACATCAATTTATGTCCTGATTTGAAGATAAAGCACAGGGAATTTGAAACAATGCAATATATGTCTTTTTCTGCTATTTTTATCATAGAAATTAAGTCAGGTTAGATTTCATTATAATCACTGCAACAAATATGAATAGTAGATAAATCATACACAATTTATTTGTCAGTACATAGATATAAGTATAGGAAATGCAGACCAGATCATCTCTTTGGTCTGAGTAAGGGATCAGAAAATGCAGGTCTTCACTTTCTGGCTCAGCTGCATGCAGAGAGGTAAACAAGCTGCTCCGGGAAGGACTGCGGTGGGGCACTTACTATTATGCTGCCTCAGAATCCTTTTGGGCAACATAAATCTTTTATGCTTGCTAAGTATAGCCAGAGCAGCCAAGCTTCGGGAATCTAACAGGGAGTAATCTCTTTATATGGCGCATCAGAGAAAAACACAAGTGCCAAAATAACTAGTTCGGAACCCAGATTGCCTTCTGAACTTGGGCCATAAATTTGGGTTCATCTATCAGTTAGACATTTCCAAGATAATCCAATTAACTGCAGTATGATAACAGTGCAATACTTTGTAATTAATACACATATCCAAATAAGAACTGAATTTGTCCCATAGACCTCTAACACTAGAGTTCACCAATGAAAATCCTTAATAACTCTGCTGAGGACAGTGAATTTTCGCCAGAGTACAAGTGGTATAAAACAACAATGTATAACCTCTGCTAGAAAATATACTGCTCTTATCTAGCACTGTTCATCAGCAGGCATCTCAGTCCCTAACAAGAGATGCAGGTATTACTGTCTGTATTTTACAGGAGGAAAAGAAAATATTTTGTCAAAGTCAAGAAAGATACCTGTGGTATAAATGGACATTTTTGTAGATCTGACTTATCGGTCCACAGTCCTGCCATATACAATTTCCTGTAGGCTATGACAGCTCTGCAAACTAGCTCTTAAGAGTAGAAAACAATGACTGCAAGCACCACAGCCAGCAGTTTTTAAGAGAAAAATCTAAATAAAATATATTATAGTAATAAAACAAATTAGCAGCTGTTATCCTGAGGCAACAGTAATGAAGCCCTCACAAAACAGGCCTTTATTAGAAGTAGTAACAGTAATCATAAGTTCAAGTTTAACTAAGTGAGCCATTAAAAGTGGAATGCTGAAATGAACTGAACCAAATGACAAAGTAAAACATGCCTGGGGCAATGAACGGGGTTTTAATTTGTTTAACTTCCATCTCTCGGGTGTCTGGCTCTAAAAAATGATGTGACAAAAGACTCCTCGTTACATTCTAGTCTGAATGCTAAATAAATTAGTAATAGCAGCAGCAACAGTAGTACATACAGTCTATTCATCTCCCACAGTGCTAACATTACTAGTCCTTTCTGGCTCTGTGCTTTGGTTTTCCATTATTCAGAAAAAATCATAGTCCCTCCAGCTGTAAGCAGTCATGGAGACTTTCATACAGTAAAGAGCTACCAGACCTCATATTCAGTCACTATTTGTCATAACAGAGGATTTTAGGCTCAAATTTAACAGTAAAATCACACTGAAAATTTCTTGTACCAGCCCTTTTCTGATTTGCTTGTTCTAGGGGGTATTGCTGTTGGAGTGAACCTCTGGGTGTGTGCCACCCCTCTGTGGCACATCCAGGCAGACCTGGCATTGCCCGGACACTGCACAGGCAGCCTCAGGACTGCTCTAGCATATCCCCAGAAACTGCGATGCCAGAATCGGAATGGAAGAGAACACCAAATTAGGTTAAAGCCACATTTTTCAAACTTTAGACCACAGCTTCCTATAGAATTTGTATTTTGGCTTCCTCTAAGATAAAATTGTAGTTATTTTGCAATATACTCATAACAGAACTCTTCTTTTGTTCATATTTACTTCCCTGATTTTAATTCAAGGCTGGGCTTAGCTCCTATAATCCTGTTTTGCTTTTGTGAAAATACATTTTCTTGTGTACCAAAACGCTAATGAAAAATAGTAGCAGAGAAATAAAGGTACCTATGGTTTTCATACAGCATTTATAAAACTACTTTAAATATTGTAAATAGCTATTTCCATCACCAGGCACACTGAAGAAAGTTAACTAGAAAAAAATGCCATAATGACTTTCAAGGATTTACTGAAGGAAAAAAAAATTACATTTTATAAATCAAATTCCTTAAAAACGCTGACTTAGTTTCAAAATCATTTTCTCTACTTATCTACTGAGTTTCTCCTTGCTGTGCTAGAAATTGTACAGTGAGCTTTATTTGAACTGTGAAAATGGATTTGTGATTTTTAAGCTAGCAAATCTAAACCAAAATAGTAGTTGCCATTTTAAAAAACAAAACCCCTGCATCATCAGCTTCTGATGTTAAAAACAGTAATCAAAATTTGACCAGTCAAAATCTGATTATTACAAACATCATTACAAAATGGAGATTTTTTAATTTTTTACTTGATTTATGAGTCAGTGAGATAGTTTCCTCTTCTGCAGAACTGCATGCTACTCTAAATGTAAATAACTTCTATAAAATCCATTTGTGCCTGGAATACTAGGAGTTACGGAAGCAAAACTTGGGAAAAAAAAAAAAGTAGAACTATTTATTTTATTAGGACAACTTCATAGTATGAATTTTTGTAGACTATATAAGACCATAAGAACTGCTGTACAGTGTGTGATCCAACTGTTCTCCTTATGGTAGTGGTAAATACTGGACACACTGGGAAAAAGTATGAAAAAGGGGCAACTTAGCTATATACCTCCTAGTCTTTGGCAAGCAATAGGGTAGGGCCTTCCTGAATCTGATGTTGCGACCAAATTTTCTTGTTGAATAGGTACTACTAGACATGATTGTCTACTCGCTTTTTTTCAAACCACTAATATCTCTGATCATGAAAACCTGTGGCAGCCAGTTTCACAATTTAAAAATATCAGAGTATAAAAAGAAGCATAGAAGAAAAGTAGAAGGAAAAAATACAAATCACCTTTCTCTGTTTTACACTTGCAGTAGAAGTAATTTTGATGATAGGGAGTAATTTTACAATGGTAAGCCAATAGCGACTTATCATAGTTGTTGCCAGTTGTGACTAACCATATTTCATTCACTTTCTCTAAACCATTTGTAGTTTATAGGCAAATTTTTATTTCCTATGTGAATAAATGAGAAGACTGAAGTAAAACCTAAAGAATCACACATACTACATCCATACGTGCAAAATATCATCCACCTCAGCTTGGTCAGGGTAGCTTGTACTCCCTCTTCATCCACACATGCCCACCCTTCCTTGAGTAGATTGGCCATATCTACACTACACAATATTTGACTCTGGCTGTCATTTAGGCCCCATATGTTGCCTCTGTGATTCTAATATATAATTATTTCTGTGTGTATGGGTTGTGGTTTCTTTCAGTTTCAAGTACCTGAAACAGTAAGTGTACAAAACCTAGGATAGCGCTGGAGTACATTGGAGGAGGAGGAATACAGCCAAATGAGGTGTAGACTCCTCCATACTACCTCATGTACGCAGTTTCTAGAGTGAACTATATCCAGAAGTTCAGCTGGATTTTTTTTTTTAATCAAACTAACAGGTTCCTCACAAAAAGGAATTTGGGAATGAAATAACATTTGTGCTCAATGGACAGAGTAGTGAATTAGACCTGACAAAATGCTGAGGAGCCATCATTTGCCAAATCAGTTATACCCACAAAGAATATTTAATTGTTCTTTTCCTTTCACAGGGAAATCATAGAGCCTTCTGACATTTCAAGATATTCAGACACTCAGTCAGTCTGAAAATATCCTACACAGCAAACCCTAAACTAAAAATGTCCTGCCGTGCCCCTCACGAGTCAAGTTTTGTGCCGTAAATGATAGCAAAACACCCAAGAAAACTCACTTTAGTGAAGAATTATATCTTCTCTGTGTTCAAAGAAATCAGTCTTGTCATCAATATTGAAAATTTCCTTGCAGGAAAATCTTTCCTGAGGTGGTGAGGACTTCTAAGTTTTGCCTTTCCAGGAAAAGTTCATTGTCTTGCCACTGGAAATGACCCTTAAGCTGGAAAAGGAGATCTTACTCAATTCTCTTTCTCAAGGAACCACTATGCACATCATCAAAAATTGCCACTCTCTGAATGTGGATTGTCTGGGGTTTTTTAACGTTATTCATGGCAAGCAAAGGCAAGATTTGTATCTTGTAGTTATGACCTTTGTAACAGTAACACATCTGAATAACCACTGTGTGTACACGGCAAAGTGGTAGAGTTAGAAGTACTTTTCTTGTGCATACTTCATTCACCAAATATTTGAACTGTATAATATTTTCCAGTGCATATAAATCTGTACACATTAGAAACTACAGGGAAATATAATTAAAAAATTGATATAGCAAGTTCTGCTTTTGATATGTGCCTACAACTTTTTAAAATTTGGGTCTAAGTTCAGACAAGAAGTGAATATAAGCTAGCCAGCAGGTGCAAGTCAAACGATTAAAAGGCTAATGAGATTTTGGTCTTTCTTCTTTCAGTGAAATTAAATTTAATTTTCAACTGCTCTGAACATACGACTTCTATTTACTTCTATTTCTTTTTAGCAAATTCTGTGAGATTCTGATTATACCAGTAGAAAGGAGGTGAACATGTATGCCAATATTCAAACTGCTATAGTAAAATATTTTTAACACACATGGTTTCAGAATAGAAATTGTCAAAATAGATTTGATCAATAGTTCTTCTAGAATGTTTTTCTGTTTCTAATGGCATCCTCTACAAGTTTTTTCAAAGGAAGTTACAAATTGGACAATAATGTTTCTATAGATGAAGTTTCTTGCTAACTTCCGAAGTTAGTGGTTCACTTATGCCCTGAGGAATGCCTGTATTTCTTTTCTAAAAATATTATTTTATATCCTATCTAAAGTAACTATGGATGTTCTCATTATTGTTATAAAGGTTTAATCCTTTTTTTAATTCCTGCTAAGCTCTTGGTCTGAATGCTGTATTGTGACAATAGGCTCTAATAATGTATTATTGTATCTTTAACTATTTAAAATCCCTCTTAGCCCATGTTTCCAAAGTACGTTTCACCTGCCATTTTTTCACTGCAATTTTAATAAAAAAGAAACACTCACTTCTTTGAAAACCATGTTCAGCTAACCTCTTGAGTCTCATCCATTTAGATATATATTTTCCTTTTCCTTTTTCTTTTTTTTTCTTTATTATTATTTAAGATTGTTAAAGGACAGGTACAGCGGTTAAAGTATTAGTTTGACCAGTGTTTCCTTGTTGTGCAGCTTCTGCCTATATGATTCTGAGCAAACCATTGAGGAATTTTTCCACAGTGACTCATCTGTACAAAGGGAATAGTAATATTTTGTATCTTAAAATGGATTCAGCAATGCCCAGTGTGGTAGCTGAGGCTATGTAGGCATATTAAAAAGATGGCACCACTCATTTTTATAAGTTTTTGCTTTGACTATATTCTTTTTTTTCCCCCTTGTTTTAATCCTCACATTTTTATTCACACTGGTGATTTTTTTTTTATATGATTCCTTTACTGATGATGATGTTAGATTTAATTATATGTTAATCACTATTATATAGAAAATCAACTATATTAATTACTGATAAACAACTTCCTTGTGTTACAATGTATGGTTATTGTGTGGTACAGAAATATAGCTGCTTCAAGAAACACTTAAAGTATCAAGAAATTAATTCACATTTCATCTAGTTGACCAGTATATATGTGGGTGCTTCAAGACGTCACAACTACCATTTTGTAAAATATCTTTGCCTTTGGTTCCTTTGATGGGTGATAAGAACTGAATGCTTGAATGAATTATTTGCTGAATTTTGTTTGGACATTGGCTAAGTTAGCTACTTAATAGGGATTTTGACAGAAAATATAGTTGTCAGATGACCACTTCAGGAAGAGTTAAAATGGTTATACAGACTAATCATTAATAGCATTCAAATTCAAAAATAAAGGAATTATCTAGAGGAGGCCAATCTGACACCTCTCCTCTTTACTACTTGTCTTCATGTGAACCACAAATCAGATATTCTAAGAAATATATGAGTAATTTTATGCATGAATTGCATATTTTTTTCATAGTAAGATTCATATTGAAGAAAAAAAGGGCTTTGTTCCCCTAGGTAAAGTCAAACAGGGCATACTTCTCATTTGGCCTTTTTCTAGTTACAGTGATTTAGTGAAATCATTATTTTAAGTAAAAATTCTTATTAAATACTGCATTTATATTGCCAGGATGACTCCTATCTACACCTTTAAGCAGCTTCATTACACTGTTAGTTCTGCTTTGTCAGTATTTCTGTGTTAAACTGTTCATATGACTAATTAAAATGTGATTCTAAATTCTATTTGTTATTACTTCTATTATCTTTCTTATAACACACCGACATAACATGTTTATGGGTTCTGTAAGCTAATCTAATTTAATATTTTGCTCGTAAGTGAAATGCCCTGAATAACAACAGCTGCCCTTGGAATGCTGATTTAAATACACACACACACACGCACACACACACACATATATATATTAGTTAGACCGCTAGTTTTACCTGATTCTAGCCATGTGTCCTTGCTGTCACTTCAGAGAGCAAATCTCTCCATGAATGACATATTCAAATGAAGATGTTAATTTGTGTTCAATTAAGGAAAAGAGAATTGGGTGTATGAAATTCATATCCATACTATATCCAATTCAAGGACAAAAGGAAAACAAGCATATAAAGGAAATGTATTCTGGTATTTCTTGTTGCTCGGGTTGTGGAAAAGCAGATATAGTCTTCCTTCTTCCAGGAGAATATTAAATATATTAAATATTCTATATTTCTTGGCCTTTAGCGTGTGGGCTTTGCATCTCCATCATCCTTAATCCTTTCTACCACGCAGAGCTGAGTTCCCCTGTCATTTTCTCTGTCCTGTTTGTATTTCTTCTCTCTTTGCAGGCATCATTGAAGCCATAGATTTGAAATTAGTATTATGAAATTGAAAGTTAATTAAGCTATATAGTACCTTGGGTTTGTTCCTGTCATACACAGTGTCTTCAAATCATGATACTTTTGGCTGTTCCTAACTTAGATATTCAGAAACATGGGTAACTTGCCCAAAGGGATTTGTAGTTTGGTATGCCGGGGAGTAAGTCTTCTCTGAAAACTTGATTGTCCTCAGTTTTAGGCAGTAAAGTTTCCTCTTAACAACACAAAGCAATATACTACATGATTAAAGGTTGTTTGGGAGTTGGCAGAAAAGCAGTGATGCAAAGCCTTGTAAGAATATTTTGTGTGCCTAAGAAATTGTTTAGTATTGTCTTCGCTTGAACGGAACCATCGGAGTTCTCAAATTCAGTAGGAATCTTTGCACCAAAGTTCACAGAAAATGAAAATATTGAAAAGAACAATTGCTAGATTTTAAAAAGCAATAAATCAGTCACATTGAAAGGCACAGAAAATTGCGTTTTCACTGAGATTATGCAGCATTTTCGTACATATTACAAAGAGAAATCTAGTCAGCTGTTGTTTCTTTTTGTGAAGGATTTTATTCTCCTCTGTTGAAGTAAAGAAAATAATTGATTCAAATACCTTTGAAAATCCAGTCAGTATCTATAGCATATATTTTTAATAAGTTCTGCTTTTGTCTATTCCAAGTCTTTTGTTGTCATTTCTGAGCATCTTGCAGTCATGTTTTGAGTTTTGTGCATAACATCTGACACTTCTGTAGGTGAACTACAAGCCCAGCTATCTCCAGCCAGAGGACTAACCGTGCCTTTAAAAACAACAGTAACAGCAGCTTTGTAAGGGACTTCCTAGTTAGCTATGTCAATTTTTCAAATCCTCTTGTACTGAACAAGCAATTTGTCTCATAGAAAATATCTAGACACACATTATCTATCATATTATATCCTTTTCTAAGTTTTCTATTGTTAATGCAAGTGCCCAGCTTCATAAACTTGAAGAAGCAGTTAGCAAAAGGTGAATTTCAAACTCATTGTAAGTGATAAGACAAGACCACCTAGAGAGTGATATTATACTGCATTATACTAGGCTACCTTATACTAGGCACTATGGAATGATATTTAGCATAGGAAAAGCATATCCTGCCCCAAAGAACTTGCATGAAGCAGGCATGATAGATACAATTAAGGAAAATTACCTTATTTCAAAGATAGGGACTGTGGCAGGGAGAAAGCAAAAGCCATTCATCAGAGATTGCAAACCATTCAGTTTGCAATAAAAGCTTCCCAATTCAAAATAATACCTGTACCAAGGAAGATAAATTATGTATTTGTATGTGTTGATTCAGTATTGTGTTGCCCACTCTTGAAGTTTTATTATAAGTTTTGATTTTGCCTATTACATAAGTTTTCGGGATTATATGAATGCATGTGGCTCAATTTGCATATAGTGATTACAATGTATAGATGTAATAGCTGGAAAGAAAAACTCAGTAATGTTATCTAAGCATAATTAAAAATGTAAAATAAACAGAACCATTAAAAAAACAACAACAAAAAAACCCCACAACAACAACAACAAACAAAAACACCTAATTGATTTGATTAGCCTAACACCAAAAGAGGCAAAAAGATATCAGAAGATGCTTTCTGTCAAAAGATAAATACATTTTATGGCATGTACTTTCCTGTTCTACACTTTTCACAACATAACCAAAAATGGCAAATACAAGATCTTTACAGAAGTTGGCTGAAGAAATAAGAAGCTGATAAATGGTTAATTTTGTCTGTCCTGGATATGTGGTTAATTATTGTAATATAAAACATCTTGGAAAAAAACCCCAACGTTGAATGCAGGTATTACCAATTAACGCACAAGTCTAAGAAGCAAAAATCCACAGTTAATAGAACACTACATAGTCCTTGTAATTACAAGCTCGACATGAGTCTGCTGTCACAAGGAAGTAAAATCCTCTAATTAGCCAGGATTTGAAAAACAAAGACAAAATTGAGATATGGAAGGTTAGACAGGGAGACGCAACATTGTAACATTATATTGTGAGAAAATGACAGGACTTAGACAACCTCCAGTAGTCCATATGTCTGGATATGTGATGGTCTCCATTGGGAATTTTGTCCCAAGTCTTCCGTCCCAAGTTTATCTGTAACAACAGCAGCAATAACAACAATATGACCTTTGGAAGACAGCTTGCTGTCAGTCCTGCACAGGTAGAGCCTGAACAGTTAGTGTTGGGTCTGGCAGGGACAAGGTTCTTGAATAACATTTTTGGCATCTTACATCGGGAAAAGGAGGTAAATCTGCACTGGTTTAGGCTTAGTGTAACAAGGATCTTTTTATGACACCTCTTTCTTGGGGATCACATCACAGCAACTTGATTTGTTTTGGCCCACTAATAGAAGGTCTCATTTTAAAGGCAATGAAATTTTGTTTTCCTTCAAAAGACTACATAACTAAAAGTAGCAGTACAGAAAAAGACACAATATGGGCTTCTTCACTATGAAATTTAGCTGATACTTTCAATTAAGATGTATAGATGCACTCATTAGTTTATAGAAAATATCTTCAAAGTGTACCTCACTCATGGATGTATAGTACATAAAAATGTAAGCCAGTGCAATTTCTGTGAAGTTACCCAAAAGCTTCTATCAAATACACTATACAAATAAATTACATGAAGGAAGTAATGCAGTATAGTTGATGGACAGATGATTACTGCATTTCTTCTTAATCAGGGTCAATTTCTTTAAACATCTATTTGAACTAGATAATCATAAAACATGATATTCTTCAAAATGAATTCTACCACAAAAAATGTTAAAATTGAATCTCCTGTGTATGATAATGCATCAGGCATGTCAAAGACAAAAATATCTGTGATTTCAGAGGGCCAAGATTACTGCTTCTGTTCTCAGAAATACAGATAACTTTTGCAATATACTCTAGAAAGCGGAAGTCTACAGTCCTAACATCTGCCGTAGGAGTGGTAGCTCTTATTGTAGCTCAGGATTTTAGATCCAGACATTCAGCTGGAACACACAACTTGATTTATTAAAGAGGAACTCACAATTTTGGGTTTGTTTTCTTATGGGGACAAAAGATATTCAATGGATTATGGATATAGAATGAAGAAACTACTCAGATGAGAAAGGCCTTGCAAATTCAGACCATATTACTCCATGGATATCATTAACTATTCCTGGATTTGTTGAGTCATGGTATTTCCATCTGACTCTATACATCTAACAGTCTTTGTTACAAATGCTTACACGTATTTCTATGCATCCCAATACATTTTTAAGAGAGATCTTTCCTGGGCTGAATAAGGCATTCTATTTTATCCAAATAAAATAGCTGTGTCTGAAAGGGAGAATGTGGTTAGCTGTAATAGCATATCTAAGTGGCTCTGAAAAAAGATCTCATTACTTTGTAGCTTGGGCTCAGTTTGCACTGAAATATTCATGCAACATCTGAAGGTGTTGTCAGTAAAACATCTGGCTTGAAAACAGAAATCACCATTCACTATACAGAAGTGGTTGCTCATTCCGATTTCCCATATGATTCTTTACATGCTTAGCTTGGCTTGATTATACCCTTCTTCTGCTTCGTTTCTGTGACATAGACGCATCGGCAATGATTATGAGGATTTTCAAAGCAAAGTAGTTCTTGTAGTGCTATAGGCCAGCTTGTTTAGCCTGCAGCACGTTTGTAATGCTCAGGTTGATTATCGCTTCTAACAAAACAGTCCCTAGTGACTCTCTGCTGCATTTGCATATATTTCAGACTGGTGCATGTACTGAAATAAGTAGTAAGTAACCTTAAGGAGAAATTATCTTAATTGGTCTACTACCGCAGTGCCTACTACAGTTCACCACCTTTAGCTGGAGTTATATACCTCCTCATATTGAAAAAGAAAACACATCCAGCTCTCAGTTACCTGTGTCTGGATTGCCTGAGTTATGTCATGGGACTCGTATCATCATGATATGCCTGTGTTATCCAGAGTGTGCTTGGATACAGACACACTCAGCTGGAGCTGTATTCAGATCTGAAGGAACCAAAAGGGTCTTACTACCTCAGGCCAGCATTAGCTGTGGAGTCAGTAATGCTGCTGTCCTTTCTTTTTTTTCTTGGCTACGTCATAGTGTGTGATCGTAAAGCCAAAATTAGGTTTTACGTGATCTGCCACTCTACTTTGACCAGACTCTTCTAGTACTTCTTTTCACATACATAGACGTGTGTACTTTGTCCCAGTGGGAAGTATTGCAATGCCCTGAGGTGTTTCATGCAAGCAGAAGATGCACCTGATGCAGTAGAGCTGTCGACATCTGATCCAGTTATCTAGACTCTGCTTTTATTCCATGGAGAAAAGTAGATATAATCTTAAAAAAAGCAGATATAATCTTAAAATAGATGGACAAATCCTGAAAATTTATCTTCTTTGCATAGAAAAACTCACCTAATGATTAGACTAGGGTGAATATTTCTGTCATAACAATTGCAAGTTAGGTGGATCCCTGACCTCAGAGTAAGGAAAGCACTATATACTAAACAGAAGTCACTGAAATTACATGGCAAATGGCAATTCATAGAAAATGTCATTCTGGCAAAACTTTCTACTCTAACAGAGACTAAATTTGTTGGGGGTGGGTTTTTTATTTGGGGTCTTTTGTTTGTTTTTGTTTTTTTTGTGTGTATGCAGATTTTTATCTGTGATTTTAAAATCTGTGCTGAATATTTTGGTTCCAGTTGCTCTAACCACAATCTGTTTTTTCCTTTTTTTTTCCTTGTGTATGTCCTTAATCTTTCCTTGGCTCAGTTTCTTTTTAACTATGAGATGATATTCTATAATGATAGTTGGGAAATATTTGGGATGCTATATAATATCTTGTAAAATATACTTTTTTGTTTATTTCCTTTCATTTAACTTTTTTTTTCTGTGAAAGTTTCCAAGATTCTGTGAAATTATTGAATACTGAAATACTTTGACATAAAAATTTTGCATAAAACAATAATATATCAACAAGATATCACACCTCATGGGGTTTTTTATTTCTAATTCCATGCGTCTCCTTTCCACCAGTTTCACCTACTTATAGTCTTGAGCTGTGATGTGTGATATCTTATACCATGGTTGAATGCTTAAATCTGATCAGAACAGAGTCATACTATAAGTATTTTCCAATACTCCATTGTCTGTATGTCTAGTTTATCTCTATTGTTTGGATGATGATCTTCAGTAAAAGAAGCAAACTGCATTTTGATAACATCAGTTATTATAGAAACATACAGAAATTTTAAATCACCTTGTTGGAATGGAAAGTCTTTTCTTCTCTATCTGGACCTCTACCATGGAGTAATCATCTGTCTGTGTACAAAAAGAGATGGCACTTCCAGTCCAAACAAATTTTCCACAGGAAGACATGTTTTTTCAGATATGTGATTTTCTGATCACATGTAACTTAAAGGCCAATCCCTTGTCCCTTATTGAAAGGATCTTGATTTGTCACTAAAGCGGACACTTTTCCTCTACTCTGTGGAATATTCCCTATTTCATTGTCCTGGTTTCGGCTGAGATGATAGAGTTATATTTTCTTTCTAGTAGCCAATATAGTGCCATGTTTTGGATTTAGGATGAGAATAATGTTAACACACTGATGTTTTCAGTTGTTACTGGGTAGTTGTAGTGTCTACACCAAGTCAAGGACTTTTCAGCTTCTTACACCCCACCAGGTGTACAAGAAGCTGGAGAGCACAGCCAGGACAGCTGACTGGCCAAAGGGATATTCCCCACCACAGAACATCGTGCTCCAGATAAAACTGGGGAACCAAGCCGGGAGGCGGGATCGCTGCTTGGAAACAGACTGGGCATTGGGTTATTTTATTTTCTTTTCACATGCAGTGAGCAATTGTATTTGCGCATCACTTGTATTATTATTATTTGGTTTAATTATTATTATTGAGTATTATTATTATTAACTATTATTTTCTTTTGTTACCCTATTAAATTGTCTTTCTCTCAGCCCACGAGGTTTTTTTCCATTCTCCTCCCCGTGCCCTTGTGGGGAGGAGAGTGAGCGAGCGGCTGCACGGAGCTTAGTTGCCAGCTCGGGTTAAACCACGACATTCATTTATTTCCATCATGTGTAAAGGAGAGAATGAACCAATCAAACCTTTGTAGTACAAAATCTAGCAACTAAGCCATTGATTAAAATTAAATTGAAGTCTTGTCTGAAAAAAGCATCTTTTTTCTGTGGTTGCCAACACCTCATATCATGCATATAGCAATAAACAGTACCCACAGTTATCGGTTTCTACACAGCTGAAATAAAAATAATCCATTGTTGTCTCCCTGAGTATTTTTAGACAAAAGAGAAATTGTGTTAGGAATATTTGAAAAGTAAAAAGTGATTGAAATAAATTCCTCTGAAATTTGAAAATGTTTCATCATTTGCAAATGCTAAATCCAAGGTTAAGTCTGCATATAAAAAGCACAAATTTGCTTCCAGCTATTTGTCCACCTTATTTTCTCATAATATTGCAAAATAAGCTATAGATAGGTCTTCATCTGATTTTGTACACTGAGTAACAAAAGATTTCAATTACCTTTCCTAAAAGAGCTTCAGAATTGCAGGACATGGTTCATTTCGCCAGCTCTGAACACAGAGAAATATAGATGTATTCCCAAAGGATGTTTATCTTGAAACCATGCAGTTGAAAGTATCTTAAAAAGCTTTCTAGATATTAGAATTTACTTTTGTACATCATGAAAGGCCTTCTCACTTGTAATTTTTTATTTCCTACTGAATTGATAAAGATGGCAAGTGAAATACTATTTTTCTTTATTTCAGTACACTGAATTTGTTTTAAGCATTACTAAGTTTTAAACATTGTTTTAAACATTATTTTAAAAATTAGAACAGCCTGTTCCTATCTGTGCTGAAGTTTAGAAGGCAATGAATTCATGAAAGTGTAAATTAAAAGCCTTCATGACTTAGTCCTTAGTCATAAATGTAAGTAACTCTTATCTAAAAACATGTTGGGGCAAAGCAGAAGATATGACAAAAGGGTTTCATTCATTTCTGCATGGAAGATCTCAAGTAGCCCAACTTCACATTTTGATTCCAGCAGAAAAACTAGTTTTAACTTCATTGGGCCACTTTCTCTAGGAAAAAACCAAAACAACAAAAAACCAAAACCACCTCACCACCACCCCAAAAAAAAGCAAAGAAAACCAAACCCAAATTAAAATAAAATCAAGCCAAAATATTTTAGATGGTTTAAGTTAACAAAGGATTTTTTATGAGGGATATCTTATGAGCAGAGGCTCATGTATATTCCATGAATTTGACATTGGAGAATAGTTTAAGGTTCGATATTCAAATCCTACTTAACTCACTCAACTGCCATATAGAACATAGCATCCCTATGACAAACACAGAAGTGAAAACAATATGTTATGTATATTTTATTTTTGGACATGCTTCAGAAATCTGATAAATATTGACTCTACAGACAGACAACCATGTTTAAGTTAATTTCAGTTGTTCATATAAAATGTTTTATGTATTGATGAAAAAATGAAGATATATTAATTATAATTATATTATATTAATATATAGTATACAAATACATGTATTTAAACTGTTAGAAAATACTATTTTAAAATAGATTGATGCTTCTGATGACTCAATTATATTTTATTATTTGAAGAGAAAAAATGCCTATATGATATACTGAAGGAAACAGTGTTCTAAAGTAAAGTGGTTTTTCTTACTTTTAATGTATTTCACTCATCAGACCTATTTACCTTAGCTGTCTTTGGCAGTCACAAATTACTGGGGCAAAATAATTGGCCAATCTTACTTTGTTGTTGTTTTTGTCTGAAAGGTTGATTGAAACAACTTCCTGGATCTGTGACTCCCAGGGAATACACCGAAGTTATGAAATACTTGTAAATGTGGTAAGAATCTGATTGAATGCAGGTATTGCTGCCATAAAATATTACCAAATCAGAATAGACACATTACATACTTAAATTACAAAAGTGAGCTTTAAAGGTGTAACAATATTTGGAGAGTATGAAAAGGACAGTGTCATAGACTGGAGAAGGAAGGAGGAGCTGAAAATCTCTCTAGTGTAAGTGATGTGGCAAGGGATGAACTCTGCTTCTAGCAGCCAAGCAATGGGGCAATAAATTTTAAGACATTTCAGCTTGCAAAACAGAAGTGAGCTAAACAGATCCATCAAAATGTGTCTGCTGAGGAAGTGGGAAAGTGTGATGGTGAGTAGCTCTCAACTACGGGAAAACCTGCTTAACAAGGCATACAGTGACAGGGCTGTTGAATCTGCAGTCAGCCTTTACCTCTCTGTTTGTGCATAATGCACATCAGGGTTATTAAAGCCCTGAGCACGGTCATCTGGAGTATTCCTCCCTATTCAAATTTGCTCTCTTCTCTATCTCCATTCTGAATAGTGCCTTCAGTTGAGATGCACACTGGATCAAGAATTTAGCACGAATACACACACATTCATATACAAAACTTTTTCTTTTTCTTTTTCTTTTTTTTTTTCACCAAAAAGTGGTGCACCAATGGTACACATTAGTTAGTAGCAGGCAGCCACTTCACTCTTTAAACTCTTCTCAGAAGTATTCAGGCACTGACCTCCAGTGCAGCAGTACATCTGTATTGATGAATCAAATTAGATTATCTCACCTCTAGCTTCTCATCTGAATTTTCTTGTAACTGATTTCAACACATGTTGGGTTTCTCTTTTTCCTTCTTTGCACAAAAATTCAAGAAATACCATCTTAGAAATATATATCCTGTTTAGTCTTTCAGTTGTAAATTATGGCCAAGTTTTTGACATTTAGGTCAAGCATTCCTTTAAAGACTTGACAGGAAGAAGAGATAAATGTATGCTAGAAGTATATATGTTGCATTTCAGTTCCTCATGACAAAAAAAGGAGGCGGGGGAATAACTTCACTACATCTTTTATGTCTTCTAATGCCCCAGGCTAATAAAATCAAATGCTTTCTTTAAAGTGTAAAGCTATTTCTTAATTCCTGCATTTGCAATGTTTCCAACATCATTAAGAAAAGATTTCTAAGTCTGCCCTAAGTCACTGAGCATTTCCTTCCCATGACAAGGAATCTCATAGCATAAAATAAATGAATTTATGCTATTCAACAACTAATGAATGAAATTGCTGGAGAATTTTCAGTCCTTTGGTACATATTTTTAGCTCTATGCTTGGATGTAACAGGCCCGCTAATAGTAACAGCAAGTATATGTTTATTTTTGGCTTTGGAAATGGAAAATCTTTCAACAGAAAAAAAAAGCCATAGGTGTTAATATTCGATCTTGGCAGGGAGAAGGAAGTAATAGCCCACTGAGGCTCACAAAGACACTGGAAAATTTGGCAGTGGAAAGAAACAGAGATTTGGCAGAGGGCAAAACCAGGAGGGAATATACTTTCATTGCAGCATAAGAGGGATTCAGCACTCTAAAAAGAAACCAAGTGCAAAGAGATCACCTTAATTCCTTGAGACTGCTCTGACTTTGTTTGAAAAGGCACTCAGAACTGCTGAAGAAACTTTGGTACATACCTGTGTGCTAGCATTATCCATATATGTTCTTGCTAACATGAACAGCCATTGATAATTGAATCTCTTATAAACTGCATACATCTGCTTGCTTCCAGTGTTAGGTATTATTCTGGGAGGCCTCTGCCAGTATTGGAGGTCTTTTTTGTGTGCAGCAAGCAGATACGGCCAGTTGTGAGGTTGAACATCAGAGGAATTAATTTCCCAGACTTTAAGCCATCAAAGGACTTTCAGATTTTCATAGCTGGGTCACATCCCAGTTAGTTAACCAGATGAACTGGTGATTCAAAGCCCTGCTCAGCAGGATGTTTAAGCGCCTTCTGAGCTTCAAGTGTCTTATCAGGACCACTGTTTAAGATGGGAAACCTCAAATGATTAAAACTTTCCCTAGCTCTAGCTTTGCTAACAAGGTTCTCAAAGAACAAAGGCTCCTGGTAGCACTATCAACCGATGACTCTTACTAGAGTAATTATAACTTCATTTTTTTCTCATGTCTTATTTAAAATGCAGTTACACTGATTATTCACATGCTTGTAATGAGTGCCTTCCTTAATGAGTGCATGGTGGGTAAGCTCCCAAAAGTGCCACATCTCACTGTGTTGGGACATAAGCAAGAGGGAGGTCCCAGGTGCCACGACTCTTTGCAGCATCATGCATGTCTTTCCGGTGTCACCTGTGGCATCCCCTCTGCTGCCAATCCATTCTCAAATTAAGATGGAGCAGTTAGAGATAAATCTCCAGCTGCTTCTCAGCCCCTCTGAAATGACTACTGCTCAACAGGCTTCCAGGTAGGTAGGCTTAAGCAAAAATATTACAAAAAAACAAAGCTATGAACCGAAGATTGAGGTATAGAGATTGTCTGTGTCTGCGTCTGTCTTTCTCTCTTGCAATTTACAGGGAGATTCAGTAAAATGGACCTGAGAGGTAGTCTGGCCTTAGGCACATGGATGTTAACGGGACATAAATGAAGCGCGGGCCTCATCCCTCTCCTCCTATCTATGCACTGAACATCTCGCACTGCTCCTATCCTAGTTTTCTGATCTGTGTGAACGTTGAAGCAGCAGTTGTTTTACATACTTGTTTCTAAAACCAGGGCTGTTGAGAGGAACATGCAACTTGGGGACATCTGCTTAAAAAAATGAAACCTTTTCTACTGTGTCACGTAGGAGAGGAAAGAAACTATCCCTTCCACTGTGCCTGGTGACTTTGCTTTCCTTATCTTCCTCAATTCCAAGAAAATAAACTGTGCCACTGAGCTGCAGTGCTGTACTTGGGAAGCGAGGGAGAGGGCTGGTGGCAATCTGTGCTGCTGAAACAGTGTCACGGTGTAATGAGGCATGTTCTACCATCTCAGCGATGCGTCAAGCCTGGGAAGTTTCAAATGGTTTGGTTAAACTGCCCTACAGAATTTAACTGCATGGAAAAGGGTTTTATAGTTTCCTTTTGTTGCTAGTATTTAGAATTCGGTTGCACAAGCAAAACAATCTGTGGGCTTGAGTTTTGTATGCCCAGGAGAAAGCGCCAACTGCTTATGCAGGCACAATTACATTTGTACAAATTGATTTACACATCCACAGGCAGCAAGAGCAGGTGTTTGATGTCATTTTTGTCAGGGAGCAGCAAGACTGGGCTGCTCCGCAAGGGAAGGTGAGTCGGGGTGGAGGTGACAGCAGCGCAGTGCCCTCACCAACCAGGGATGCTGTCTCACGGGGCACAGGCAAGAGGAGCAGAGCACATCCAGCAACCTTGATCATATCCAGACAGCAGTCCTGATCACTAGAGAAGTCCACAGTGATAAGGCAGAAGGCTGAGTCAGCAAAGCAAGGGTCAGATCAGGAAAGTGCATAGCAACTTCTTTGCCTTGCTCTTTTGTCAGTACTCTGCAAGGTTATGCCTGAATTTGCAGTATAACGTGTGTTTCTCATACGTTAGATAATTGCTGTTGTTGCTAGCGCTGGTTTTACTAAACTCCCAGGGCTGCAGTCCTTTGGGGACCAGTATTTTTTTCTAGGGCTATAGGCAGTTCATATTATACAGAACAAGCGTTTTTATTTTCTACCAACTACCGAGATATGTATAACAGTAAGTTTTATACCACAAGAAGTCGTACAAAGCTAAGCAAAAGCTGAACCAAAATAGGTAGTAGACACCTGGCTCTTAGACAATTGCAGCCAGCCTAAAACAAAGCTTAAGGCAGGCCAAGACGGATCCAAATAACACCTGACAAGTCCTGGAACTTGTGTTTTCAGTTTACCGCAAAGGCTATGGCCTGTTGCTAGCAATGGCAACATGTATTTACTGGGTCACAAGCTACACAGAGCACTTGCAAGAATAACACCTGCAGTCAAGTTGTCCATTTCTGTTCGTAACAGAAGAAAATTTCTAACTTTTCCTGAAATGTAATAAAAATACTGCATTTTCTCTTCTACAGAATGTCAATATCGTCACAGATCCAGAGAGACCCGTTTTAAATAGAAGGAAAACAGTATTATATTTTTCAAATTGTCAAACTATGTCAAGTTTATTCAAATATATATGCACACACAAATCCAACAGAATCACTTACATAAATAAATTTAAAATGACTAAATTACTAGGTTTGGGTACATAAAAGTTTGCATTCAAGCCTCCCTCAAGTACTAGAATTTATTTTTCTTTAAACTAGCCCAAAAAAATTGACAGACATTTTGCTTTTGATATTAATATAGGAAGGAGCAGCTCCTTTTTTAAGGTGCAATGATCATTTCCAATAATATTAATCCTAAATAAGAAGAGTAAAATTCTGTTAATACAATTTTGCATAAAGCTTTACTGACTGTTGTCTATCTAACGTCATGACTGTCCACAATCCCACAGGCACTACAGTATGTGCGTGAGTAATGATGCTACTGGCCTCTCGTTTTTCTGTAAATGTCAGAATTGTGAGGCATCTAACAATGCAGTGGTCTACAGAAGCCTGAGATATGTGGGAGCTCTTGGGTGCTTAAGTCCATAGCCGTGATGCTGAGAGTCTAGACTGAGCTGCAACTTAATCCCAAAGCTGATAAACTTTGTAGGCAGCTGTTTCTGCCTTCAGGTTACACAGCTGTTTAGAGATGTTTTTCATGCACTCCCATTAACAACTTGACATTTGGCTCACACCTTGTGGATAAGAACTTTAATTTTCCATGCTATTTTCCAAGGTCTTTATATCATTATCTAAGGGCTTTCTTACATTACTAGTGCATGTAAGATGCATTTTTGGATTTTTTTGCATAGGTCAGAACCCTGCACTCCTATTCCTTACACTTCTTTTTTCTGTCCAGATGAAAATTATCATAGAATCATAGAATTGTTTTGGTTAGAAAAGACCTCTAAGATCATCAAGTCCAACCGTTAACCTAACACTGCCAGTCCAACCACTAAACCATGTCCCTGTGCATCATATCTATGCGTCTTTTAAATACCTCCAGGGATGGTGACTCAACCACTTTCCTGTGCAGCCTGTTCCAGTGATTGATAAGAAATTTTCCCTAATATCCTAATATCCAATCTAAACCTCCCCTGGCACAACTTGAGGCCATTTCCTCTTGTCCTGTCGCTTGTTACTTGGGAGAAGAGACCGACACGCACCTGGCTACAACCTCCTTTCAGGTAGTTGTATATTATAGAGCTGAACAACTTCAACAGGAAGGATGTTGAACTCCTATACCCTGTGCTCACCTGAAACTCTGTCAAGGAAATGAGAGATGTGGTTTGGAAGGTCCTCAAACACTAAGAGAAAGGACCGCTGTGTCCTAGGAAGTGTTGTACGGGCTGTTACTGAAAGTGCTGCCTGCTGAAAGTAAGTTTGAATTTGCCCTGCACATTTAGGTTCTTCTGTTTCAAGTTTTCACAGGCACAAACTCTCGTTTCTCTGTTATACTGAATATGCTTATGCTCAAACTTAAGTGGCAATGTCAAGAGGCAAGTTTTTCCACTGAAAACACAATATCAAATCCTTCTGCTTTGATCACAAAGTTTTCTCCTCACTTTTAAAGTCATTCTTTGGAAAGAAAGGACCACCGCATCATTCTCACTTCTCTTGCTTCATGTGTTCTGTATGTTATTGAGAAGGTTAACCTGTAATGACAAGGAAACAAATAGATCTGGTTTACCACTTGACCACTGACAGTTCTGGCTGATGTTGAAATTCAATCTACAAATTATTTTTGCACTTTACACTTTACAGGTTATTATTATGAAGTTCACTGGTGCTAGCCATACATATTTCAGTCAATTTTTAATACTTCTTTATCAGTGACTAGTTGCTCAAACCTAAACTCCACAAATTTAGAGTTATCTGTGAGATCTCACTAGACAGAAGTGTACTAATGTAGTGATTGACAACATCCCAATTACTTGTTACCATCTTGCCCAAATTAAATGAGAGGATGTAATTATACGTGTAGCCATTTCTTTTAGTTCAAAGGGAGCCCTAAATGACTAGCGGAAGCTATTGCTAAAGAAGCAAAATCCTGTTCCTATGTCTCACGTTTCTGTCTGGCTAAGCAGCATTTTCTATCCAATTATGCTTTAATTACATTTGCTGTCTCCTTCCTTTGTAAGAAACATATTTAATAGTGAAAACTACACTCTTCATCAACACGGGCCACTTTTAAATTTTGACTTGATATTAAAATTCCATCTGCCTTAGGAAGTAAACTGTTTTAGCACAATGTACAAAACAATTGGGTGTTTATTTCTGTGCTTCAGGTGAAGAGCAGGCAAGTCAGCGTCGGGGAGAGGCCAGTTTGTACTTAGGCTGAAAAACCTACAGGAACCAGCCCAATGATTGTCGTCCAAGCAAACAATAATATTTCTGTCTTTTCATTATCGCTTTCAGAAATGTACCACCTTTCCAGCTATTAATTCCCACCTCATTCTTGTGAACTTCCCACTGAAAAACTTTGTGTGTGACTGCACGCACACATCATATGGCATGTGATGTAACCACAGAGGGTACATGAGTGAGGGTGGAAAACTAAAAATACATGAGTTGCTAACAGTAGTAATTTTCTCCATTTGTAGCTAATAAATCTGCATCAGTAGGTTTCTGTCCCTGTCCCCAAGTGCTCATTTCTCCCTGTATTGGAGATCACACCCCTCCTATTTATGACAAATGTTGAATTAATTGTATGTGCAGCTGCTTTCTAACGGAGGAGTAAAGGCACCTCTAGGGAGGAGGACTGGAAATAGTAATTTATCTTTTGTTCGCTGGGTTTTTTGCATTCATTGTTGGTTGCACGAACAAGTGAAAATAAGAACCCTCTTGGCAGTGGGGCCCACTTCAGCAATGGACTTGTTAATCCTAATTTAGTTCCAGAACTAGAACTGCAAATGTTCTGTAGGAATCAGTGGCTGTGTGAAATGAGGATAATATTTCCATCTTTGAGATGGATAATTAGTTGATAAAAGCTGCTAGGGAAAAGAAAAATGATAAATAATTTCACTGGGATGTCTGAGGAATGCATATCTAAATCTGTATATTGACAAATTCCTTTCTTAGAGAAGGAGAAAATACATCATCTGAAGTTTTGGGTTTGGGTTCTTGGAGGGAGGGGGGTTGTGGGGTTTTTTCTTTGGTTTGGGTTGTTTGGGGTTTTTTACTTAAACCATTACAATTAGAGAGAGGAAGTTTTATGTGGTGGTGTTCTTGTTTTTGTTTTTAAATCCAGGTGCAGAAACTACAGCAATTAATATTAATCTGAATTTGATTATTTGGCTCTTCAGCATTTCATTGGATTATATTGACTTTGTAATTTGATTGCTGCACAGATGTAACCTGTGCTGATTGCATTAAAATATGTAAAGGAAATGAGAAATATTACCGAGCAATGTTCGGAAAACAGTTCTTCCTTGCTAGCTGTGAAGACTTCCTTTTATGAAGACAAATGCAAAGGGTACTAGTGCTTGCACTCTAATACTAGCCATCGAGTTAGAAATAACCCCTCTACATGGAAGCTGAGTATTTAGGCTGTACTACTTTGCTGGATTAATACTGTGCTACTACTGGATTAATATGTGTTATACAGCTAATAAAAACTTAATAGTTGTGAGAGGTAGAATATGCTAAAGTATGATATTTAAAAGGTCCAATCCATAAGGGAAGCTCCTGCATTATGCTACTGCTTCTAAAGAGTTTCTGAGGATCGTATACATTAAACTTTATACAAACACTCTGCTATGTCATCATTTAGGAGTGTAGTAACTAGTACCTGCTGTACGATGGTTCCGTCAGAAACTGTTCAGTCAGTACCTGGGCGATTCCCAGCAGTGAGTTGTGAGGCCATCATCTAACAGCTGTGAGTTGCGGGGCCATCATCCAGCACATATTCCTCTTAGACTGAACAATGTTAAGCTGTGGGGAACTTAGTAACAAAGAGGTTCCTCCTATTCTTGTTTTTGTGGCCATTAAAAGCTGCACTCACCTCTCTACAGCCACTGAGTGAGTTTCTGATATACATAAATTCTGTGTATGATGGGACACGGTGGCCCTTGTGTTCCTTCTGCAAGTAGCTTCACCTAGAGCTATGCTGAAAACATTGTCTGTTCCTAAGTGAACATCATAGGGGAAAATTTAAATAAGTGTTTTCCGACTTTGGATATAGAATAGTTTTTCAAGCATATAAAATTTAGTTTATCAATCGTAAGGTTATATTTTTTCCCCACTGTTTTTTCCACTGCCTGTTTAAGTGCCCAAAAAGAGAAGCAGGGAATAGAATTTTCATTGTGTTCATTTGAAAAATGGAGGGAAAAAAAGGTTCACCACAATTTTTCAGACAGCTCCTCTCTGTGACTGAATTCAGAGAGGAAGATGTAGCCCTAGGTGGAAGCTTGAGTCTGCCAGATTCGCATTCAAATACTCCTATTGTTTGTAGAATGCTGCTCATGGAGAAGGTTGTACTCCCCATTTAAAATCAAGTTCTTAATGAAGAAACAAGCACAGAATGCATTAAGATATCCAAAAGATGATCCTGGCTTGGAGATGGTTTATATTTCATCTCCGCTGGGCAGCCTGAGGCACAGGCCTTCTCCGTGGCCAGGGGACCTGCCTTGCCTGTCCCACTGCGCAGTCCTCCTGCACGCGGATATGCGCATCCCTTCCCTGGGAGAATCAAAAGGAAACTGCAGCTCGGGACTCACCCTCACTGAATCTTGTACATAAACTGGAGTGACTATGATAGCGCTTTGTCCACGGTGAGGAAATCTAAAACTCTGCCAGTGAAACTAACAGCTTTAATTTTTTTCATAGCTCAAGCAATCCCTTACGAGCATTTTTAATAACTCAATAATCAGATACATGCATAGACTTTCTAATTGCTTCTACAAGTTCCTCTGGTGTCTAATATTGAATTAAACCATGGTAGTAGGATTTCAGTTACTTATGCAAAAATCACATCTGCAATTGATAGAAATATTTATCAGTGTATTCACTAAAATGAAAAAGCATTGAAGCAAGTAATAACATTTAAAACAAATAGGAAGGCACAAATGAAAATGAAGAATCTGAATAATTACACAATATGTTGCACAGAATAAATGATATCAAAATTCTACTTCTGTTTCAAATCAATAACGCTGAAATGTGACAGGAACTTGATGATGGTGTGTAACTAAAAATTTAATCTAGTCAAAATATCTTTGCAACACACTCATAGACAATCAAATCTTTGCAATTGTTCCTTAATGAAAAGCAATTGGTTTCTGGAAGTGATTAGCTTATTTTATAGCCACAATCAAAGAACATATGGAACGAGACAAGAGTCCTGTTCCCAGGTTAAATATTTTAATTTACAGAGTAAAGAGAAAAAGTGTATTGTAACATTTTGCAACCACTTCTTAGTCAGGTTTCGTTTTGTGTGTGTGTGTAGTGATACAATCCTAAAGGATATTTGATAAAAACACACCAAAAAAAAATAAAAAATTAAACAATGTAACAGCTAGTGCACAGCAACATAATGGTAAAAGAGGAGGAATAACTACTGAGAACAGTCCTACAAGAAAGCTGCTCTGTTCCTAAGATACAATACTAAGAATGAATGTTGGTGTCCCATCACGTGAAAATACCTGAGACAAACTGAAAGAGATGAGACAAACTAAAAGAGATGTTGAAATGCACTTCTGTGTTGAATGTTTTATAGTTTCTGGAAAACATAGAATGTCATCACCTCACACGTTATGTCCTAATGTATAAAGCTGTATTTTCTGCTGACATCAGTTATGACAATTCCCCTAAAGTCAGCATAAACCCCAAGAGGGAAACTTCCAATTAGTTTTCTATCAATACTGACTGCTTTACTGTCTTGTCTGTCTTTTTATTATTATTATTATTAGTTTCTTAAGCTTCACCTTACTTGGGGAGATATGGAAATAGTAAAATGACTGAGAAACTTTTCAGAAGCAAAGAATCTTTATCTCTGAGAAAGCAGTAGCAAAACATTAAAAGGAGAACAAATTTAGGTTAGATACAGAGATGCAGCATTTAATTTATGTGAGCGCACTGGAAATGAGCTTCTCTAGATAATTGAAGAAAGGAAGATTCACATAAGCCAAAGGACAAGTAGCTCTTAAAGATACCGTTTGTCCAGTCACAGCTGAGATGCAAGCACTGCAGCTTGCTGCTACAGCACCATACGACCGTGTGGAATAAACAGCCCTTTTGAACGATTAGCAGGGGTTGGGTTTTTTCCTAAACCATTTTAAAAATCGTGATTAGAATCAAGACAATGAGTAAACACGATGAATGCGTATTTCAGAAGTAATTCTGCAGCAAATCTTTCCCTGGGAGAAAATAATGATGGCATGTTATTGCTGAGGGTTTATGAATGTATAGAATGTATACATAAGAAACACACAGGCAGGGCTCCTTTCAAGAAGAGGTAGGGGTTTAGATTTCTTATGGCTAGCTTGTCTTCTTGAATTCATCTTTAATTCTCTTTCAAAGCCCGCCCTGTAATTATTATTACTTACGCTGTCCCTGTCAAGCTGAAACCCACTCAGATGAAAAAAACTAAACAAACAATGAAATCCTTCAAAGTACTGTATATTAACTTCAAATCTTACTCCAACTCTTATGGTCTAATGTTTTCTTCTTCAGGAAAAGCTGTCAAAGTATATGTCTGGTAGAACCTGAGACAGGATTACAGAATCCATATACTCACATAGTTGCTCAGAAGGTTGAACTAAAGGACTGTATTCAAGAAAATGATATACCAAAAACTGGGTTTTATATTGGCAATACAAGCAATATTGTCAGGGTACTATAACCTAATTGCTACTGCATACCCCCTAAAGTGTGGCAGTTATCCATAAACATATTTTTATTCCTTTATAATGTGAGCTAACACAAATAGCTACAGTTTATTTATCTGCAGACTGTGTTGAATGACTTAATTTTTACTGTGGGTTTGAAAGGTTCATTTGGAAATTTACTTTGCCTCAGTTAATGCAAGATCAGTTGTTAGGCATCAAAACTTAATCATATCGCTTGCTCCTGAAGGCAACCCTTTCAGAATTAACACTCAAGTGTCTTCCAGGTGATTCAGCTTGAGCCTCTGTACTAATGAACTGTTGTTTTTATTGTGGTATAAGCAAAACACAAGAAGTTCAGGGAGTTCCCTGAAACTATTTTGCAATGATCTTTTAAAATGTGTACTGGCTGAGCATGCCTCTTCTTCAAAAAAGCCAAATGTGGCAACACAGTGCAATATGGTGATTAGTTATACCTTTCTATTTTACAGTAATGAATTATGAAGGGCATTTATTTAACAGGCTCCTTTTGAAGCTTTTGTACATGATTGCAAATGACATGTGTGACGTCCAGCAGTCCTTTCTTCTGCATAATGGTCACAGATTATACTTAGGAAGAGTAACATGGAGGTAAAGTGACAGCTCCAGTCACTTAATGAGAAGTTTATTAAGAAACTAGGACTGATTATCAGTTGCAAATTAACCATAATGTGAGTAATCAGCAGAGATGTCACATTGGTGCAAGAAAAATGATAAACAGAAGAATGTTCATCCCTATGCTAATTAAAAAGTACCTACAGCTCATTATAAAATGTTATTTGCAAGAACCTAGGGATGCAGGGTTTGGGAAATGTGGTTTTGGAAAATGTATTTGGCAATATCACCATGTATACGTTTACACTGTATTTAATATGCCAAAGGAATGCGTTTTATAGAGATTCAATGGATTACGTACATGATAAAAGCTATATTCACAATTTATAAAAGCTTGATTAGATTTTTGAACATCTAGAGTAGATAATGTTTTTGAAGCAGCAGGAAAACTAATCACGTTTTAAATGCATTATTTTGCCAGTTCCACGGAAACAATTGTAAAATGTATGCGAAATTCAAGCCACAGAAAGCAGTCTTTTATCACTTGTTCTAAAAAAAATTATATTATAATTTCTAAGTAGTATGACAGTAGCTTTTACAAACTGCAAACTGGGGTTCAAGCCTCAAACCTACAAGAAAAAAGCCAGTCTGGGATATGAAGAGCTTACAGCTTTGTTTCATTCAAAACATCACAATTGATATCAATATAGATGAGACAGCAATGTAACAGCAACAGTAATTTGGCATAGTCATTGTATTTCTTTTCATTAGTCCTCGAGTGCACTTTGTTCTACCATAGGTAATTTCTTTACCTCTAGTCCTCCAGCTCATCTCCTTCCATAGGATATTCTGATTTTCCTGTTCCCTGGCAATGCCCATGTAATCTGAAAACATCAGTGATATTCCACGATCCTTTTTTTGCCTTTTGCCAGGTTCATTACAGAAAATATGAATTCAAACTTTCCTCTCCTAGAGAAACTTCCACTATTTAATACAGTGCTTTGTCAATATCTTTCCAAGATTTGACTCATGATAGCAGAATTCTGCTGAACAAAACTGCTTAATTAGCAATTTTTTCCTGTGGCACACATCCACAGAGTTGGTGGTGGGTTGTTTTTTTTTTCTTGGGGGGGGAGGGGGAGATGTTGGGTTTTTGAAGTTTGCCTACTTTAAATCACTTTTATTTAGTCAATAATGAAATTAAGATAACAGGCTAGTATGGCACAACTTATCTTTGGTAAGCCTCTATTCCATTTTATCCCATTTTTCTGTCTATAGCCATGTCTTTATCAGTCTTTCCCTCAATGTTTGTTCTAAAGACAAAATCAGTGACTGAATCCTGGATTTTGTTATGGAAATTTCTCAGTTAGATTTTTTTCATGTTATTTGGAATTATTTTTCACTTTCTATATTTTAGAGTTTGATAGGGAATAATTAACTTTTTGTCCAGCACCTTTATACCAGCCTCTTAGTACCTACCATCCAAAATCAAATAACAGTTTTCCTGAGTGTTCATGTAAGCTTGACATCACTAAATGACCTCAATAGTTTTTCAGAGAGCTGAGCTCTGTGGATATGTTTCTGCATCGGCCTATTTCAAATATCATAACGATTTCAAGACCTGCCCAGGATTTCCATTGCTATCTTTGATAACAAAAGGAGGGAAGTTTCAATGCTCTACAGCAATGGGCTAGATAAATTTCTTTAAATTCAAGAGGAATTTGGGGGGTTTTTTTGGTTTTGTTTGACTGAAATGAAATAGCAATTAGGTTTCTAAACCTTCCTTCTTATAATTCTTTCATGGGGTGGGAAGAGCTTACATTTCTTTTAAAATCCTATTTTCACTCTTTGAATAATAAAAAATAAAATTAAGTTTTCTTCAGGTTGTAAAATTGTCAGATTATAACCATCAGAGGAACCAGGGTACAGATTGCTTCCGAGAATACAAAAAAGATGTAATGATTACTAGCTTTCTGAATACATCTTTTGGGTCTAAGCAAAGGAGGAAATACTACTAGAAAAAATGAACTTTTCTTCTGAAATGACAGATGTTTGTTTGACAAAAAAAATGTCAAAATAATCATTTTTTCCCTATTGAGGCCAGATGTTTCTGTAGGACACTTACAAAACAAATTTTTAATCTATGAAACAATTTGTCCATGCATATTTCATTTCATTCTAGCCCCAAATCTGCTCATTTTAATCAGTTTTCATCTTTACGATGCTTAATAGCATTCAGCAGACCCAAGATGTGACTCGTATGTGGGACAACTCGTTCTTTCAAAATAAATGTGAGAGTCTCCAGTGAGTGGAGATCTGATAAGCAGTAGAAATGTCTAATTGTGGTAGGCACCAAAACCAGCCATATACTTCAGTTGTAATGCCATGAAATACTTACTGTTTCTAGTTTTATGATGCTTTAGTAAAGTAACTAGATTTTAATTGTTGCAAGGTTTTAATTTCATGATTGTCTTACACATCAGGGATTAAGGTTTTTTTCTCAGCTACTTTAACACTTCTGTACATGTCAGAGACTCACAGACACTCTTCCCTTTGGTGAATCAACAAGTATCATGATGTGCTACCTTGATCCAGAGGTCTCAGGAAAGCAAGAAAGCAGAAGACAGAAGCTTGGGCACACAACTCACAAGCAGCTCATAGCCTATGGGCAAAGCTGTAAACCACGGGGAAACTGAGAGGGCCAAAGGAGCAAGGAGAGAGAACCACTGGGAATATTGCAGAAGTCACAACTTGTCCCTATCAAAGTATTTAGCAACTGTAGTTTCTGATTCTATGAGAAAAAAATCAGTGGTTTACATATTGTAATATCAAATCTATGGTGATAAAATGGCCTAACACAGTGTAGAGCTTTGCGTACCAAAAGCTGGGGAGGAACTGGAATGTGGTTTCACTTTAAACTCATTTAAAGCATATTATTTGCCCTGTTCATAAACAAGCCACTGCTACAGGCCTTTGTATGCAGATGGTAGGGAACCCTGAATTCTCATCCTGTCTCATCCTGTACCCATCCTATCAGAGTCTGGTCCAAGCTACGCAGATGGGATCCTTTGTGCTCTCCCCCACCACTATGAACATTTTCAAAAGACAAAGTGAATGTGAGCATTATGAACAAAGTAAAACCAACAGCACTAATGTTAGCAGCCAATATTTCCTCCATGTCACACAAGGATAGACACGGTCCCTGTTTAAATGGTAGATCTGTGAAGGCAAAAAATATCATATAACACAGATGCTGATGCCACACCATAATGTTTGTGTCAAATTCTGTCTAAGCCTCCTAGTATTTCTGCAAACTGGCATAATCTGGATGGCATGCCACGAGAAAACAGAATTGTCCTATTCAGTGACCTTAATGAAATGTCAAAGGGTTAATAAGAAAATTAATTTATCCTTTTAAGCACAAGAAGTAATTAAAGTCTAAGGGAAATCTGTATCATAATTGAAAATGAGTAATGAGCAAGTGGGATGTGAAGGAAAAATGAGTTTGGTAATTAAGACAGGAAGTTCAGTATAACAAGAAGGAATAATGTATTTGTCACCTATGGCACAATTATATCATGCTGATATTAAGTGGGAAAGCTTAAGCTGAAGCAGAACAATAGAGTTAGTGAATGAGGAGGTGTTAGATAGTGACACTGCATCCTCAGCTGGCAAAAGAAACTACTTTGGGGACCAATAATAGGTAGGCTCCTGATAGCATCAGGGCTTTCGAATTAATGAAACTGAAATGTATTAAAAAGGATTAAATAGTAATTGTACTAACATTTATATTAAAGCTCCTGAAGCTATTAGTTCTCTGAACTTTAAGAAAAGGTTCCTGAATTACACACCAGGAACACCTGGGCTACTATTTTAATAGGACTGGCCAAAATTGCTCTTGATATCTTTTCCCCGAAGTCAGTAGAGTTACCCAGTGATGAAACTGGTTCATTAGTTTCTATGTTTCCTATTTGAATTTTTATTCTGAAAGTTTAAAGCGCAGGAAATTCTCATATCTAGAGACATCCAAGTTATGACAACTCAGAAGGCAAAAAAAACCTCCTTATGTATCATTGTGTCCCTCATTTTCCACAGCAGTTGATGCCAATGATGCAATAAAGACATGAAAGAAATGAGTAGGATTGAATTCCAAAGATGACTCTTGCATTCCCAAACCCCAATATCAATTACTGTGCCGCTTAGGAAGATACATGTAAGGCTTATACAGCAGACCTAAAATTAGCTCTGCAAGCACTCTTTTTGTTTCTTTTGTGTGCAAATGCATGGCATACTTTCCTTCTACCTTCTCTTCTAAATATGTTTTCTTTTGCAGGCAAGGTATTGTTAAAAGAACAAAAATGCAAAAGCATACATAAAAGCAAAGAGCATGTTGTCAGCCATCAGATTTCTTGCAAATATGAGACTTGTTGTCCTTTGAGAGATGAGAGGATGGCAAGTAGCACTGAAGACAAACATAAAGTCTTTGAATATGTCCAAGTCCTGTGTTTTGGTTCCTTCACAAGTCTCTCCAGCCTTCTTTTTTAGAAGATCAAGACAATGAGCAATTTAATTTAAAATCTAACATTAGAAATAGATTCTAATAACCAGGTAACTTATTTCCACCATTTGACAATCTGTAGCTACTATTTCCAAGAATAAAATTCATCCACACTTCAAGAAAAAAAACAAAGGCAGGCAGAGACCTGATGAGTATGGACATTTATATTGACTCAGGTGGTACTTGAAGTAAATAGTGACCTTTATTGAAACAAATTAAATCAGCTTTACTTGTCCAGCCATCTATTGCTCTCTCTGCTGAACTACCTCAAGCAGAGCTATGTTCTCTAAACTTAACATTTTCACTCAGCTCATATTACTGGTATTCATAAAGCCTCATGTGATCATGATCTTTTATGCTCCAGGAGCATGTGTTATGATATATATATAACCTACATATGATATAACCTTGCTTTTTAGAAGTTTTGGAAAACAGCTGAAACAAAATGTGAAGTTCTCCAGCAGGGCTCATAATGCAGATTCATTTATTTACAGAGACAGAAGATTTTATTTACCCAGGAAATTTCTGCAATTGAAATTGATCACTTTAGAGCATCTTCCCCTCTGTAGAAATGTACCACTGCTGCTTCTTAAAGCTACACGTGCTCTGGTTATACATCTTGTGTCCTACACAGCTCTGGTCATTTAGCTGAATTGCCTCCAAGTTTAGTTATGATGTGTGTTTTGGCTGGGACACTCAAACATCATCTTTCCCAAGAGCTGAAGGGTGATTTACTCTTCTGGACTCTTCTCTACCCTTCTTCTGAGAGAGGGAAGGGACACCCTTAAGAAGAACCTGTCTGCTTCATTCTACAAGAATGAGAAAATAAGAGCTGGACACCAGCTGCTGTGCTTGAAACTAGTATGGGCATCTAAATTAAATACCTCCTGTTTCTACTGAAAACAATGGCAGCATTGCCATTCACATTGACACACACTAAGCAGGACCACAATTGTCTTTCATAAAGTAGGTACATAGCAAGCCCAGCTGCACTGCTAATGAAGAACGAAGTGCTGGTGTATGTGGGAGAAAGACTTTCTGACGATGTTATTCTGCAGTTGTATCTAGTGATGGTTTTGCTGATGATAAAAGCTTGTTTTCTTCATTGCCTGATTCCATGACGATTATTTGTTAGAGACATACGAAGAAATTCCTATTCATTTCTCAGCCATCTGACCCTGAAACCAAGCACTGGCATCCCTCAATTTTACCTCTTGAATTATCCACCCAGCACTGAGTTCTGTTGTACTCTGCTGACTCTAATGAAAATATTTTTGAATTGGCAAGGGCAAAATTGTTGCAGTGACACAACACTGAACGTGTTAGCATATGTTACTGCGCGTGTATTGTCACAGAGCAACCCAAGCATTGGTGCTTAAGCTTCCTTATCCCCTTTCCTGGCCTTAGATCTAATGTACCTTCTTGCCAAAGGCACTCCAGTCACACATACGGACTGGGATGGTCCCTGGGGTGGGGGAAACAAAAAAAAAAAAAAAAAAGAAAGAGAAAGTCAAAGCCAAACATATGCTTGAGCACAGAAGGTGAAGCTAACAAAACCCATCTTTAGGGGGATCTATTGTCCTAAAGAAACCCAGATAATGGTTTATTTGACTGCAAGAATGAAAAGGGAAAATGTCGGGGATTAATGCCTACAGTATTGTCAGTGTGAAATTCATGGTTTGCTGACTTCTTAAATTACCCGGCACACTGCTAACCCTGATCTTAGCTTTGTCTAGGCAAGCACCTGTCATTAAAGGGGCAATTAATCTACTATTCTAATTTAAAATGAGGTAATGACAGAAAAGAAAATGAGATGTGTCATCTAAGTGCTTTCACACTCAAGACCAAGCAAATGTCATGATTCACAATAACATCAACAGAGAAAGTCTTAGCAGGCAAACCTTCATATTAAACACACATCGTCAAATAAAGGTTCTGTCTTCAACGTTACTCACAGATTAGACTAGTTCCACTAGCCTGTAAAATACCACACAACTTCCTTATCGCTTCAAGCATTAAAGCTGAGAAAATGGTGTTCAAACAGAAAATACTGACAGTTTTGGCAGAAACACTTAGTTTTCTTTACAGTACAGGAAAATAATCATTGGATGCAAAGCATGCAGTAGCTAATCCCAGTCTTATTGGGAAACCCTTATTCTTAATTTACTACTGATTTAAATGAGCTAAAGATACGATACATACCACAGAGGAAACTTGACAGTTTTTCCCAATCTTAGAGAATTTTTGTCACACTGTAGATATATACTGTTCAAATACAGTTGTGGTTTAGTAAAGGTGAGGAAATCTCGACTTTCATATCTGCTCCTAAAGGCACTCGTCCAGAGCAAGGAAGCAATTTACTCTATATCAGAAAATTTTATTGGCTGAACCAAAAAATCAGATAGCAAAAAAAATAACTCCTTTCAAAAAGTATTGGTTTGTGCTATGAGTACTACAACTTTCTAATGGATGGGGATGGGTGATATAATTTGATACTATTCCTAATAAGGGAAAATAAAGAAAGTTGTTCTTTTAGTAAACGAAAGCAATCCCTAGTCTTTCTGTAGTGTTAAATTTACAAGTGATCTTTACTCACAATGATAATTTGTAACAATATTTAGAAAACTACAGCTGTAATATCTCAGTGTGGCACAATGATCCAGCCCCTCGCTGAGACCACTGTGGAGAGCTACAGAGCAATGGCTGCTGAGAAACCTCCTTCAGTCCCCTCTTCTCCTCAGGTCTCTGATCTTTTTCCTCTCACTCCCCAGTTCATCCACAAAACTCTCAGTATAGTCACAGAGGCTGCTACTCAAAAGCTGTACTGAAGAACTTGATTATGTTTCCCCAATGTGCCACTTTCAAATTTAGAAAATAAATTTAGAAAGCATACTAAATTTCAGCAAAACAACTCTTCTCTGTATTGCCTTGACATCCACATGGAAATGAAGAAAATCCATTTAATTTTTTTAATACATCAATGCATTTTTAAGGTTTTGTCAAAGCAGGACAGGAGGAGGTGGCTGCTCTTACCTGGACTCGGGTGGGAAGGATTAGATGTTAATCATGCAAGGTCATAAGCTCAAAGACCAGAATTTTCTATTCTGTCCAGAAAGACTTCTAAAACATCCTAGAACTACCTCACTCTGAGCTTTAAAAACTATTTCAAGAAAACACAAAGGCTCTATTTTAAAGAGAAGCCAGGTCTTTTACCAAGAACCTCCCTAACCTTCAGAAGGGATAGGCAAGGAAGGTGAGGTGGTGGGGTAGCCCTGTATGTTAGGGAGTGTTTGGACTGTCTAGAGCTTGATGATGGTGATAAGAGAGTTGAGTGTTTATGGGTAAGAGTCAGAGGAAAGGTGAAATAGGCAGATGTCATGGTGGGAGTCCGTTATATACCACTCAACCAGGATGAAGAGATGGATGAAATATTCTGTAAGCAGCTGGGAGAAGTTTCATGATCCCTAGCCCTTGTTCTTGAGGAGGATTTCAACTTACCAGGTGTCTGCTGGAAATACAATACAGCAGAGAGGAAACAGTCTAGGAGGGCCCTGGAGTGTGTGGAAGATAACTTCCTGACACAGCTGGTCAATGACCCAACTAGGGAAGGCACCCCACTGGATCTGTTGTTTGCAAACGAAGAAGGACTTGTGTGTGATGTGATGGTTTGGAGGCCATCTTGGGCATAGCAATCACAAAATGATAGGTTTTGATTCTTGGAGAAGTAAGGAGGAGGGTCAGCAGAACTGCCCCCTTGGACTCCGGAGGGCAGACTTTGGCTTGTTTAGGAGCCTGGTTAACTGCCCTTGGGAGGCAGTCCTGAAGGGCAAAGGGGTCCAGGAAGGCTGGGCATTATTCAAGAAGGAAATCTTAAAGGTGTAGGGACAGGCCGTCCCCATGTGCTGAAAGATGAGACAGCAGGGAATAAGATTGGCCTGGCTGAACAGAGAGCTTTGGCTGGAACTCAAGAAAAAAAAGGAGAGTTTATGAACTTTGGAAGAAGGATCAGGCAACAAGGATGTTGTGAAATTATGCAGGGAGACAATTAGGGCTAAAGCCCAACTAGAACTTAAACTGCTACTGCTGTTAAAGACAATAAAAAATACTTTAGCAACAAAAGGAGGGCTAAGGAGTATGTCCATCCTTTACTGGATGCAGGGGGAAACATAGTGACAAAGGATGAGGAAAAGACTGAGGTACATAATGCCTTCTTTGCCTCAGTCTTTAATACTAAGAACAGTTGTTCTCGAGGTTTGCGGCCCCTGAGCTGGAAGACAGGGACAGGGAGCAGAATGAAGCCTCAGTAGAATCACAGAAGGCAGGTGTTGGAAGGGACCTCTGGAGATCTTCTAGTCCAATGCTCCTGCTAGAGCAAGATCACCTACAGCAGGTTGCACAGGATGGCATCCTGGTGGGTTTTGAATCTCTCCAGAGAAGGAGACTCCACAACCTCTCCGGGCAGCCTGTTCCAGTGCTTGGTCACCCTCAAAGTGAAGAAGTTTTTCCTCATGTTGAGGTGGAACTTCCTGTGTTCCAGTTTGTGCCCGTTGTCCCTTGTCCTGTCACTGGGCACCATTGAGAAGAGTCTGGCCCCTTCCTCTAGACATCCACCCTTTAGATATTTCTAAGTATTGATGAGATCCCTTCTCAGTCTTCTCTTCTCCAGGTTAAACAGACCCAGCTCTCTCAGCCTTTTCTCACATGAGAGACGTTCAAGTCCCCTCATGATCTTTGTAGCCCTCCGCTGGACTCTCTCCAGTACCTGGCATGTACACACACACATGTGTATGCATACATGTATACATGTACATGTACACACATAAATATACATGTATGTGTATATGCATATATGCATACACGTATATGTGTATATATGTATACATAAGTACACATATGTATGCATATATATAGGTACATATATGTATATCTATGTATGTAGATATTTAGGCATATACACACATATATATAGGAAATATATAGATATTATATGTATATAGGTATTTCCTATTGGAAATCTTTTTGTACTATAACAAACCAGAAATTGATATTGTTTCCCCTGGAATTTGTCTAGTAAGAAAGAAATATATTGCATGCATTTTCTTTTATATTATTCCAGCCTTCCATCACTACCAGCTCCAATTTTTGTACCTGAGAGGAAAAAATAACGGATATGAGGAAACCACAAATAACAAATGTAAAAGCCCTATTTTCTTCTAGAAAATGGGCAAAAGTGACTGTAAATAAAAGAACAATGTATATACTTAGATATATAACAGTACTTATTCTCGAAATGTGATCTTCCTAAATTTATTATTTTTGCCAGAAAATATGACAGCAAGAAGCCAGCTAGAAGCAGATAATGGACTATCTTCAAAGAGGATCCTTTTATTCCTCACACAGCAGTAGGTGATAAATGGTTCTAATGTCAGTGCTTACTATTTTCTTCTGGTTTTATTTTTTTCTTGCAGCATATCTCCAATCAGAGACTAATAGCCCCCCAAGATAAGATACCTTGACACAGCTTCTTTCCATCTCCAATGGCTGAAGCTATCAAACACCTGTCACCAACATGAAATCGGGAAGGATGTAGATATTTTGCTCCTTGACAAGTGTTGTAATTTTTTTTTTCAGATTATTAAAGAGAAGAGGCTGTTATAATGAGATCTTTCTCACAGATCTGTATTTGGTTTGGACTCTTGCTTAAAAGAATCTTTCCTTGCTAGCTTTGAAGCTGTCCTACTGAACCTCAGAGGATGGGAATAGGCAAAGAGCCTGAAGAGGTCTTGATCAGAGATGAACAAAGTGTCGTAGTGACCTATATTTTACAGATGATGCCTAGTGAACAACTGTCATCCTGAATTTACACTTGAATTTAGTAATTAACATGTCATTTTAGGGTTGTCCTACTTTTAGGAGATTTTTTTAAGCATCAGCAAAACCTCTTTGCAGTGAAGAGAAGGAGGGTATCTACTTAAAAGACCTGATTATTGTTCACTTGCTGTTCAAAGTCTAAGCTGTCTCTGGTGATTGAGATAGACAGGAAGGATGTGCTGTTGAGAGTAAAACTTGAATTCAGTGCAGAACTCAACTGCCATGCATGTGCAGGCAAATGCATTTGCATTTTATCCTCTGTTCTCTGTTAGACTGGATTCGTTTTTGCTTGTTTTGTAGCATTTTTTGGAAGAAAAAATTTATGACTTTGATGTTCATAATGTCATATTCTGATGCTGCATTGTTTAGGGGCATGAGTACAAATAGCCGTAGTAGGGAAGAGATTTATTTTTTGGGGGGTAGGAATACATTTTAATAAACAAATTCAATTTGAAAATGAAACAGGTGAAAATTGCCATGTAAATGAGGAAGGCACCAGTAAAGAAAGAGCAAATGGGTATATTACATTCCTTTGGGAAGTACTAAGCAGTTGATGGAAAATTCATACAAAAGGAAGAGAATCGGGAAACACTGTAGTAAATCTGAAGCCATACATTCTCCTTAGACTTCAGACAGATTTGGTAGAAATAATTTTTTTAGGAATCTATTTCCACAGGGGTAGCTATGAAGATACTGCTGTAGGTTAGATGCGAGACGGTTTGGGATTGGCAGGTTGCACCCTAGTAAAGAGCTCTTCGAAAAATTAAGCACAGCCATTCTTAAGCCTGAAGCATTTTTTCTATCTTTCCTGTTTAACAGCACCTCCAATAAATCTCGGTAACTTTCAACTGTATGTTAGATCAGTTTCAGTTGGAAAGGGTGGGTTTCCTGTAGTTGAGACTACAGTCACAAAGATAACTGTGCTCAAATTCCTGAAAAATTAAGAGCTGGACTGTAAGAAAGGGTTAACAAAGGCATTCACCTGCTAATCACTGAATAGAAGTTCTCTTATTAATGAAAAATTGAAAAATACCCTTACATATGTCTGGGGCAAGTCATGTTTCCCACATTGCCTGAGAGTTATGTTTTCTTTCTGTGGACTGATCACTATCTTAGAAATCTGTAGTTTTGTACTTTGCTATGTTGAACACCAGTGACTGCAAGTTTCTAGGCCAGGGGAAGGCTGGATGCCCCAAACCAGTCCAGCTAGTTAAAAGTCACTTGGAATTCACTAAGGAATGCTCTCAGGATTCTCTGATCATGTCACCCACAACTTCCTTCTTCTAACTCTTTCTAGCTGCTACTTCTTTCCCCTCCTGGGGAGGAATTGTTGAACTTTTTTTTGCTATAGATAATTTGCTAGCTTAATAATGCCTTATATATCTTAGGCTACTGACATTGGTCGTGAATAACACTCAAAACTCAAAGTGCTTTTCCCATTGCAGGTCTGTAGTTACACATACAATGTAAGGAAGGACAGAAAGGTGGTATGGTATATCTAAGAGAACCAGAATGAGCTAAAGAAAAAAAAAATGACAATTGGAATTAATAATATTTTTTTAAGCAATTTTTAAAACAAATCCTAATTATATTTTTTAATGATTTATGATTCACTAAGAAGACACTTCACTTGTTACTGAGAGCATTTTAACAGCTACTGGGATCTTCCAGAAGACTGAAGATGGAGGGTTTTCAAAGATTTTGCAGGCTTACTGGTTTAAAAGATAAATTAAATCTATTTCCCTTTGCGTAATACAAGCCAGAAAATTTCACCAACTAACCACAGTATTTTTAGCTCTGAGATACTTTCCAGACCGTGATCTAAAATAACTGCCTTTATCTCTGGTTTGACAAATCATTTACATTAAATACCTCAGTCAAAAGTTCGCTGGCCATCTGTTCTTCCCGAAGTTTACATGAAATGTCCTCTAGTCATAATTTGCTGGTTATACTCTGATTGGACCAGTAAGTCATATGATACAGCATCTGTTACTTTTGATCTTATAATAAAAGATGAGTTTTTTTGTAACAGGAAGACTTGGTGTCTGGAGTCTTGTAGGGAGATGGTTAGTGTGAATTTAAAATTGAATTGTTCTCTCTTAAGCATATGTGAAGTTTTGAATGAAAAGAAAGAAATTGTTCACACAAACTTGATCTTTTACTGGAAACTGGTTACCTTGATATCTGCTTACAAGTGATTTTTCTCTCCAGGAATATTTTAATGGAATTCTTATGACAAAATTTACCTCTGCTATTCTCTAAACATATTTAAAAAAAATTTGCCCTGTTCAACCTGCAAGAAGTTTGTCATATAGCTGTTGATTTTGATAACCACCTGAAATTAAACCTGAGTGAAAACTGGGTTATGTGAATAAAATCTTTTGAAACCTTTGAAGGAAATAGCTTAAAATAAAATTAAAACCAATTATATCTCTTATAAAAGTAGATCTTCATGAGATACAATCACCTTTTATCTTGTGAGATAGGAATCCTAGTTAGGTAGGCCTTCTCTGTAATTTTGATGTTATGCGGCAGCTAAACAAATAAATTTGCAAACTGAAAGCTTCTAAGGTCTTATTACAACTAGGTCTAAATGTCTGTACATACAGGTCAAGGATAAATCCATCAATGTTTTATACATCAGTAGCTACAAATATGTAAGAAGTCAGGCCTGTTCTGTACTCTACTTCATGTCTTTAAGCATATGCAGTCTTTTAACCTATTTTTTTAAGGTAAAACTTTCTAGTATGTTCTACATATTCCAAAAATTCAAAAATATATATGTTTCACAAGTTATAATGATAATGGGGATTTTTTATATAATTATTACAATGAGTAAGAATTTCCTAAGATTATTTTCCTTACTTCTTTTTTTACTTTGGCATCTTTACAAAGCCATTTAAGAACAGACCATTTAATGAAATAGCAAGGAAATTTTGCATCTGGAAAGCTTAAGCATATTTTTAATCAATGAATAGCAACAAAGACGACTGTGAATATCTTTTCTACTGGGAGTATCAGCTTCTGTGTTTACACTTGTGCCCAGGAACTGCAGCTTGGTGATGCGTGCTGCTCAGAAACAGACACGTTGTGTTATTTTTATTGATAGCACTTGTATACTTTTTCACTTCCATATGGACAAAACACATCACAGATTGCCAAACCCTGCTGTGTGCACTAGGTTGTAGACCTAGCTCTGATATTGTTTTCCTCATGTCTAAAGTAACTCAAGCACATTCTCCACATGAATCACACTGTCCGTGTTGCTTCACCGGTTTGAAGTGTGACACAGTATATATATCAAATGCAATTTAGATGGTGTGTTTCGATATTTCATTGGCACAGCAGCTAAGAACAATAGAATTGCCATAACAGAACAGAACCAATGGTCCATCTAGTCCAGCATCCTGCCTGAGGCAATGGTTGCACGCTTCAGAGGAAAGCGTGAAGCCCTTGGCGTGCACGCAAAATTTAACCATGGAAGGAAATTGCTTTTTGATTCTCTCTGTTGCTCAACTAATGCTACAAAGCATGAGTATTACTTGTCCCTGTAATTGTTATCCTAGTCAGTGGAACTGTGCATGATAGTCTAATTTATAAATGTCTGATCTTTTTTTGAAATGTGCTAGGCAATGCTTTGAGGGTTACTGTGTACATATATGCAGTGTTGCTGAGATTAAGATTATTTTTTTTCCTTTCTATTATTTTTTAAATGGGTAAAAAATCTAGCAGCAGATGGTGCTGTTGCAGAGAGTTGTGTTAGTTCTGTGCAACCCAACATATGGGCAATTAAGTCTTAAAGGATTGGGTTTTGTCAGGTGTAATGCAGCCCCTTTGGTTTAATGAAGGGGATAACCAGAAAAGTTAACTCTTTCTTAAAGATGGCTAATTTATATATATATATATATATATATATAAAATGGCTAATTTATACATTATTATTCCTTAGTTTCAGCTGCAGCTCATGGCCAGTGCCCATGTAGTAAAAATGGCAAGTTGTGGATAAGTCATGTGGCAATGCTTTTCCTGTCTCAGAGTGGATGAATAGAAATTTTGTGTTCAACAAACTAACCAGATGGTCTCAATACGCTACACTATAGCAATGAGCAATAGAACCCTAAACATAAAGATTTATTCAGCCACATGTGTTTTCTATCCCATTCCTGTGCTGGAGAAACTCAGAATCATATAATGTATATAATGTATCGTATATATAAAAAATATTTTTGCTGTTATGGTGTTCTGGGTCTATGGGTCTCACACTTGAGGAATTAAAAGGCAGAAGAGGAAAAGGTGGCAATGGCAGGCAGAAGACCTCAAAGAGTGAGCACAGAAATTCACCAGAAGTTCTCAGTCTAAAGTAGTGATGAAGAAAGAAGAGGACAACCAGATGTTGCAGAATATCTGGTAAATAACTGCTTTGACAGAAGACCTCTAGGAAATCTAGCTGTTAAATTTGAAGTTGTACCTATTCTTGGCTGCTTTCTCTGTTTCTCTATGTGCTGGTTTTGGCTGGGATAGAGTTAATTTCCTTCAGAGTAGCTGGTACAGGGCTGTGGTTTGGGTTTGTGCTGCAAACGGTGTTGATGACACAGGGATGTTTTCGTTCCTGCTGAGCAGTGCTTACACAGAGCCAAGGCCTTTTCCGCTTCTCACCCCACCCCACCAGCCAGTAGCTGGGGGTGCACAAGGAGTTGGGAGGGGACACAGCCGGGACAGCTGACCCCAACTGACCAAAGGGATATCCCATACCATATGGCGTTATGCTCAGCATATAAAGCTGGGGGAAGAGGAAGGGGGGGATATTCAGAGTGATGGCATTTGTCTTCCCAAGTCACTGTTACGTGTGATGGAGCCCTGCTGTCCTGGAGATGGCTGAACACCTGCCTGCCATGGGAAGTGGTGAATGAATTCCTTGGTTTGTTTTGCTTGCATGCACGGCTTTTGCTTTACCTATTAAACTGTCTTTATCTCAACCCACGAGTTTTCTCACTTTTTCCTTTCCAATTCTCTCCTCCATCCCACCGGGGTGGAGTGAGCTAGTGGCTGTGTGGTGTTTAGTTGCTGGCTGGGGTTAAACCATGACACACTAGAAGAGTCCGACTCCTTCATCTTGCTGTGTCCTCCCTCTACAGTCAGCACAAAAAAATGTGAACCTGTCTTCTCCTTATGCCCTCAGTTCAGTAAATGATCAAAAATCACCAGTGGATTGGTTTGAAATGAGTGCCTGAAGGACAAATGTCATTCCTTTCTGCCAATATCACCAAGTGACAACTTTGGGCAGAGGTGTGGGGCACATTAATGCCTTCTGCAATCTCTTGAACTGCTGTTGTGGGGTCCAGCAGAATCCTTTTGTCAGAGTCCCATGTCCTGGGACTCACTATTTTATTTCAAGATGAACTCTTGCTTGAATAATAATCTGGTGAAATGGAAGAAAAATCCAACTGTAGGGACATAATCTGAAATGTAAACCCAAAGTGTTTGTAATCAATCCTCTTTCTACACTCAAAGAGTCATGGAGATGTTAAGTTATTGCTCTGCATGAAGTAGAAAGTTTTGAAAGAAAAAAAGAAAAAAGTTACTTACTAACCAAAACTAGTGCCAGCAGTTATATAGACACAGATTAACAAGATGAAAGACATGTAAAAATTACTGTAAGAATAGCAGCCAATCTGCTTTAATTCATTCAAGTCACAACTGTGAAAATAATCATTATCAAATTCCCTATACATTTAGAATTCACAGTTTCTCTAGATCTAGAGATAGAAAGCATCTGGTAGTAACAAAGTTAAAACGAATAGAAGAATCAGAGTAATTAAACTCTGTGAAAAAACTAAGCTTACAGAATAGACACAAAGTATGTGAATTTCGTAATCTGCAGTAATGGATGCCAGACAGCCAGTTTATTCTTTTTTTTTTTTTTTTTTTTTGGTCTCTGTCTGAATCAAACTGAATCTTAGCCAGGAACATTCAATGAAGTCTAGCAGATCTTCACCAGTCACAGGTTGTCCCCAAATGCTGATTTCATGTCATATTTAGCAGAATAAAACTAGTGGGGGAGACACTTAAATGATTTGTAGATTTGGTTTGGACAAGTCTCCAAAAGATAGATGCCAGACAAAACTTGTTAGACCTATTTGGACTGCACATCTCACAAGAAAAAGATGGGTTTTACAGTGACCACTGATTACTGGTCATAGTTGATAGTTCTTTGATTGTATTGCAAGTTCTATTGCTCAATACATATTGTGACTTTTTTCCATAAACAAAGCAAAGTTTGATTTTGATTACTAACAACATGGAAGATATAAAAATGTGAACATCCTTTCCTTTCTAGTATGCAAAAACCTTTGGGATGTGTATGTGCTACTTCAGCCATGTAATCCTCTAATTTAGGTTTGAAATCTTAAAACATGGGCAGATTTAAATCTGTGTTTCAGATCATATTTGTGTAAATCATGGGATGTGTATTTCTTTATTTCCCTAACAATCACTATCTTAATAACAAAGTAAATCTTATTAATTTTTTGCTAAATTCTTTATATCTGTAATAACTTTCATCTTTCTCCTTTCCCTGCACTTCTCCCCACAAACTGCATAAAGTAAGGAGTGTACTACATTTGATCCTTTAAACACACATATGCATCCCACAAAAATCATATTCAGTTTCTTTTACAGAATCTTTTTTAGACACAATAAAAAATTCCTAGGAATATGAAGCTTGAGACAAAATTGTTTCTTTCTGTTACTTTTTTCTGGACACTTTCCCTTCCTCTAGTAAATATAGATGATCTTAAATAATCATTTCAGATGTAGAGTACCTCCCATCTAAGGCTGAATTTTCTATAGTCTCTACAGTGTACTGTGGGTAAATGTGTTATGACTTTAAAATATTTGGAAAATCCACATTTCATTTTGTGCAATGATCATATCTGGAGAGTAGTTAAGAACAGTAGTCCAAATTTCTTTATTAATTGTCCTCACAAGATCTGTGATTTTTTAATATATATCTGCAAGATTTTGCAGACATAGAAGTTTATCTGGATATGGATGATGCTTTCAAATAAATATGTATAGCAGTTTTTTGATTAATTTTATTTTCATAAAAGTTTATCACTGATCTGAACTACAGTTTAGTTTAAACTAGTCTGATATTTACAGAGATGCAGATAATAGACTGTTATTCCCTAGGGTATCACTCTGATTAAATTGTACATATATTACTTTTTTATTAGCTTATCCAGTGTAACATTATTTTTTACATCAAAATTCTTCCTAAATCTGAAGCTAGGTGGTCCCCTGGCTTCAAGCAATTTTAATAGTCCCATGCTTATTACATTAAAAAAATGGAATTGTCAAATGTTTATTATAATTTTGTTGCTGACCTCTTTATCTTGAAGCATATGGATTAGCTGTTTCACAGACAAGATTTCAGAGCTGGCATTTTTTCTGGTATCTTTGTGGTATCAAATTTAACTTACATCTTAATATTGCAGGTTCAATGTGATATTTATGGAAGGACTGAGCCTTCACGTGACTGTTACAGTGACTGAGTTCCAGAGGGATATGCTTTTAACAACTTTCAGACTGTGAAGTCTGGCTTTTATAGCAATGTTCAAGTAGCCATGGTGCTTGAATGGTGGCAACTTCAGAGCTTTTGCAAGATTAGATGAGCTTCACTGCAAACTCCCTTTGTCGACATCGCACATTTCCTCATAGCAGAAATACTGCAGCTGACTCTCAGCACTGACTTGTTCAACACAAATCTTTCATTTCAATATATGTTAGCAGTTATTGTCCACCTCCTTCACCTTCCTTCCTCTTCCTTCAACATCCAATAGACAAATATTCTGACCACTGTTAGGACTCAGATTACATCTCCCCAAATCACTTTCCTCATCATCCTTTGTCCTTCTTTGACAGCTTTTGAAGTTCACCACTAGTTGTCAAGGAAAAAAAGAAGGAAAGAAAGAATGTGATTAATATGTTCCATGCAATAGTGGCCTATGAGACTCAGCTTTCAACAATCAAACTCTCTCCATGATATTCAGTAGCAATAATCTAAAATCACAATAATCTGTAGTGATTTCTGTATTTCTAGTGTGGCTAGATCCTTCCATATGATGTTTTAAATCATGGAAAGGAAAATTCTAGTTTCTATGGGTCAAAAAATAGAGAGCTTTATCTCTTACTCTTTTTTGAATTGGAGCCATTACATTGCCTGATATACCTCCAGAATACAGCATGTAGGTAACACACAGCAGCGTTTAGCCACCTGTAAGACTTAAGTTCATTCATCCTATTAGCTTCCACTACCATGTTTTTCTCCAGGATAAGAGATTTATTCCTGCTCCGGCCTAGGATTGGTAAATTCATAATCTCATAAAAGATCCCTTTCTGGTTTAAGGAAATAGTTTCAGATTCCTGTTATATTCAGATAAATTATTTGGCCTATTTTTAGATAAAGGGTTCTGCCGTGGTTGAAACAGAAGCACCTCACAGGTCCTTTTTAGTATTGTCCTTTTTTGGATTCACCCATACTTGCACATGCAGTCACATAGCTGTTCTCACTCTCAATTTTGTACATTAATGAAAGTGGAAAGTTACTTTAAACTTCAAGTTTAAATCAATATTATTTTTAGTATAAATTGTATGCACAGAATTCTTTGATCCTCCATGACGTCTTTTCATAGAGCATTAGCATAACAAAGAAGAATAAAAGCAGCTGGAAGAGAATGGTTAAGAATTTCTTTGCTGGAGAATTTGAAATGAGGCAGCTGTAGATCCCAAGGATGTGAGAGTGTCATTTCCTTCTGCAGCTATTAAAAGAACTTTTAATAAGCAGAAAGAACAGAGGAAAAGAGCATCAATAGCTCCAAAAGTAGACAGGAGGCAGGATCCATATCTTGTAATTCTGCACTGACATTTGACATTAGCTACCTATTTACTATAGACTACTGTAAAGTTTGTAGTAATAACTTTGGATTTCTAAGATGTCTACAACAGAAAAAAAATCTCATCTTTCTGTTCTGTTGTAACTGCAGAAGTCTTCTAGGCTTCTCAGGAGTAGTGTTCAGAGTCACAGAGTTTAAAAATGCTGATGCAGCTGCTTCAGCTGAGGAGCCCTACTGGTGGAGCTATCTTGAATAGGGAATCAATAAACAAGTTTGATTTGCTTTCAGACCTTTAGGATAATACATAGAAGACTTTAAAGACAGTATTTAGAGGACCTTTAGGACAATACTTTCATTTCAAGTGTTTTTATTATTTTTATTCACGAGGCATATCTCAGGTAATTTTTATGAAAGCTGCATTCACAATCAAAATGTGAGTTTCCTGTTGTTTGGTTTTGTATTGAATACTTGTTGTAAAATGCCTCTGTACTGCACAAGGTCTTAGTTTTATAACCAAGCGACCTTCAAGGGACCAATATACAAACAATGGATTTGTTGCCAAGACAGGTGTTTAAGATACCCAATGAATATTATCCTTGAGCAATGGTTATCTTAGCCGAATGATAAACTGTATATTTTTATTGGTATATTATGCATATACAGCTATGATTACACTTTGGTGTATAGCAAGAAGTCCTATAAATATGCTGAAATGAATATGCTATTTAAATGAATAAATAGAATTTTTTTTGCAAGAGCAAGCTAACCTGTTACTGGAGACAGTTTATAAATACACTAAGGGTATATGTGAGGTTGGATTTAAGAAGAAAGTCATACTGAAGAGCTCAAGAGAACACTGTTTTTTTCTTAATTTCAGATGCCCAGTCTCTACTGCCCATTTCATATGTTAGTGAAACAATTTTCTACAATAAGTCAACTTTACGGTCAACTGAAGGTCAAACCTTACCTCTCTAATGATATAATTAACAAATATAATACTGTGCAACACGTTCTTCTTCCTCTTGTGTTTCTGCATTGAAGCTTGACACACCATGTTAAAGAGCAGGCTTTTCAGGTCATCAGTCAGATGTGAGGTAAGTGAACCTCCATCAAATGCTTCTAATGAATTTCCTATTTGTATACTCCAGAAATTCAAGAATATAGCCAACTCATCAGTGTACATCCAGGCAAGCTCCTTTCAAAACCATAGTTTTCTAAGCAGTAGATGGAATGAAAATAACACAATTTCTTCAGCTGGAATAGCAGAATATTCACATAGGAAGGAGGAAAGGGCTTTTCTATGGCTCCAGCATAAGCAAGAATCTGTTTGTACGCAGAATTTCCTATTCCTCTTTAACATAGCTTGTGTGCATGCAGTAATTTAAACACCTCAGTATCTTATTTGAGAACATCTGAAGAGGACAGATGATGATAAGAAGGCAAGTAAGAATTTGGCAGGGAGTTGGCAGGGAAATACTGTAGTTTTGATGAACTATGGCATTTCTGACAATATAGACTTCTTGTGCCTGATGTCAGCCCTTCGCTTTCTGCCATTCATAAGCACTGCTGGGTGCATAGTGCAGATAAGTTTACTTCTATGCGGAGGGCAGAATATTAAATGAATAAAAAGAAAGCATGCTCCATGGGAGAAAGATTTCATGCTTTTTCCAATTAAGCTACTCAGTAAAACTGACATAGAAATGGCCAAGTTTAACATTTTAAGAATTGAGTTGCAAGCTGTATAAAATAGGATCTGTGCTAGCTAGACTTACAGGAGCTTCGTCATCCTAGGGCTCTGAGTCACACACATCACAGCCTGCTGTGTTAACGCAAACTGAAATCAATGGCATTTTAATTTAATGTGTCAGATTGCAACCCGTGATGGCTAAGGAATGGACAATCTGCCAGTTGTGGTGCTTCTGTGAGGGGATAGCAACCTCCGGTCCAAGTGCAGAATGGACGGGTGGAGACAATTGCTGTCATTATCCGTCACAGGGAAATCCAAGAAGGACCATCAGCTTGAAACCTTCTAGTGAATGAAAAAATATACCTGACCGAGGCTATAGTGAACTTTCTTTGAATTTTGTTGAACATAGCATTGTATAAGAAAAGGAAAGCATACATCCCATGATGCTTTCTGTACTTTTTTTTTTCTTTTTTCCTTCACAGACCATTAACTTAAAGTTTCAAGCATGTGAGATTTCATATCAAGACCCTTTGTAAGGAAATACAAAAGAGAGCATGAAGTGTAATACATTACTTACAGGGGGAGACTGTAGTTCAATTTACTGCTCCTACAGAGTACAATTTAAAGCTCAAAGCATCTTTTCTGGAGCTTTCAGGACTCTAGTAGAAAGAAATCCAGTAACAGGTGGTTTTAATTTGTCATTAACTGAGGCACCTGCATGTTTGAAAAGAGAAAGACCCATTCAGAATTATGATTTAAATAAGTAGAGGAAACCATGTTTCCCTCTCCAATAAAACTTATCTGCCTGATCCATAATATATTTCTGTCTGTCTTCTTCTGTGTTATAGGAAACAGTGTTTCAGAGATTAAAAACTGAATCACTGCAGACAAGAGTAAATATTTATTTGTACCTAATATTTATACAAAACTCCTCATCCAAAATGCAAAAATATTTTATTATAACAGGTAAACATTATTACTCTATTGCTGTGAAATAAAACAAAATACTGATTTGTTCACTATAATAAGAGGAGTAAATAATGGAGCATAGGTCATCTGATTTCCCATCCAATCTCTATACATTGAAGGCTTCAGCTATTTCTATATGCCATTAATATTCTTTATTGCATCCTGAAACCCACCAGAGGTTTGTGTCCCAGCTTTCTGGCTTGAGCAGAAACACATAAGAGGATACTCTCCCATGAGCACTAACTGATGAAAAGCAAATACTTAGCTTCTGCAGTAGTTCTGAGTTTTGATTAAGCTTGCAGCAATAGGACTAATCTACTTTTTGTGGAACACAGTACCATTTCTCAGGTTTTAAAGGAAAAAATAAATTAAATTTAAGTGAAAGTGCTGATACACAATAAAATCACATGTATAGCAACAGATTAGAAAACATAGTTTACCAGAGATTCTTCTGTAAAAACTAACTCGATTGCATCAGCTTGAACCAGATTCCACAACAGGCTGTTTTCCTTATTTCTGATCAAACTGGAATAATATTGTTTAAGTTTGTAAAATATTTTAGAGTACACTCTCATTTTTTAAAAAGGCAAAGATGCATAGATGATGAGATCAGGAGCGCTTAAAATTCAGGGTCAATATCCGTAAGGGTCTTGACTTAAAGTGATCAAACCCCAAATGTTTTAAAACTGAAATTTCCAAGTTCATATTTGCAAATACTTCTGAAAGGTACGAGTTAAGTCATTCTACACTGAATACTTTAAAAAGCATACTAATACAAACTTTATACCTGGATACAAACTTTATATGTGGACAAGGCTAAAGTGATCCATATCTTGATATGTTGATAAAAAATATGAGAGAAGAAAGAAGATTTTCAAAGGTGAAAATAGCCCATTAAAGAGAACCAGATCACTAATTTGAAACTTATGGCCTTGCAAATGGTGATAAAGATTTAGATTCCATTCTTCTTAACTACTGGAAAACATATGCTATATTTTGTATTTTGTGTAAATTTTCCTTTGTTTGTTCTTCTGATGAAGGGCTAATACTTTTCATTTTCACCCTTTCTTGTTTTAATTCTTGAAATCCAAAACACAAGAGGCACTAACTATGTGCAAACAAAAAATAGTTAAAAAAAACCCAGAATAGTTAAAAACAAAACCAGAGCAAAATAACCACAAGTAGCAAATCACCAGGGCCATCATTTAACTAGATTCCAGAATCAGATTCAGTTCTGATGTCACTGGATACGTTGTCCTCAGCATTATGTCGTTGTTTGTATTTTCTTGCTAAATGTTACATTCCCTATTCTAAAGAATAGACAGTCCAGGACTTATGTAGAATTTTATAATGGACACCAGTGAAATAGATAGCAAACTGAAATTGTTTTACTGGACATTAAATGACTAACAGCTGGAATAAAGAAGCGGAAAAACCGCACACACACACACACAAACCCACAAAAAAGGAAGCGTGAGACGAAAAATGCATTACAAAAACAAATACAACATATAAATTATATTTTAAATGGAATATAGATTTAAACTGGTAGGAAGGCAGAGATCTCTTGGAAGGATGTAATGCCCTTTTGACAAATAAGTGAATGCAAGCAGTGAAATACAGCATCCCTGTGCCCGATCTGGAAGGTTTGTCAAATGCCAGCCACCCCTTCCATCTGTCCTTCCAGCCTGCCTGCATTTGGGCGTTTGAAATTTCTCCCACCATTCCTTCTGCTTTTCCTTTTTTGTTTGCTTCCTCACCTGTTTCTTTACGGTATGTCACAATATTGAGCTGTAACAGACTCTAAAATACAGTCACTTCTTAGCTCACTCCTAAGCCTTTCAGAGTCTTCCACATTAGAGAAAAGAAAAGGAAAAAAAAAAAAAGTGGGTTAAAAAGAAACAAAGAAACAAGGTGGGAAACAGGGTTGGTTAGGATTCTGTTTTGTTGGGGGCTGTTTTTCAGAAGTAATTCTTGCACTACCAGCCTTAGAGGAGTTTCTTCTTGTAGCAAAGGAAAAAACCCACAAACGATGGAAAAGATTAATGCCTATAACATCTCCAAAGTAACCCTGAGTTTTGAGATGTAGTTAAGAACATGGTAGTTCTCATGTCTTGTGAATATTTCTTATAACTGAGGCTGGTCTTTTGTGGCAATATTTGTCCAAATGGGCATAAATTTGAAGCCCTGTTATAGCAAGCCTTGAGCTGCTTAGGGCAAAGTGCTTCCCTTCACGCAGGTCCATTACAGTGTGTTCAGAACAGTAATCAGCCTTAGCAGGTATGCATAAACAAAGACCTGTGTGTGGAGAAGCAGCCAGATATTCAGTAATAAATTGAGAGGAGAGGAGAGGAGAAAAAGATGAATCAGGCTGCAGTAGAAAGGTAAGTCAGGATTCAGGAGTATAGACCCAAGTTACGTAAATGGCATTGCAGTAATTCAAGTCATAACACAGATTTTGCCTTCACACTGTATTTTTTGCCTGTCTGGGGGATTTCACTAGGAAAACTTCTAAACTCCTAAACACTACTCTGTATTTTAGTTTTCTATCCCATTTTTGCCACAAAATCACTGTGGTCCTATCTCAAAAACATGCTGGGGATCCTGGACTTTCCATCGTATGAACAGGTATTTCTATTTGCACACAGCTAAGCCCCAGAGAGATAAAAGTCCCAGACCTCAAAGGCATTCTGATTACACCAGCATACTACTCCTGAAGTAATTATCTCTACCTTTTTATAGGACCAGCTATTTTGGCACAATGTAACATCAATGTGCGTATACTATTTATGATTCTTGGACCAACTTAGTATTACTTTCAAGATATTTACCCAAAGTAGACATGTCCTGGATGACTTCGAGCAGATCACGTAGCTACTACAATCAAAGATCTGGGAAAAACTTATATGTAATGTCAGATAATCTTTTACTGTACTACAGATACTGTAACATCTATATGAATGCTGCATTGGATGCAATGCAACCAAGTTAAAGTCTTTTCACTCTTTTCTTCTCTTTTCGTCATAGTTATCTCTTCCTTATATGTGGTATACAACATTAATGAACGTAAAAGGAGAAAAAGTGAGTCCATGCAGCCAGCACCCTTATTTCCTCTGTACTGGGGATTTCCTCCTCTAGGGAAAATTGTACAGAGGAATAAACACCATGCCAGCATGGACCATTGCTGGGGCAGATCTGGAAAAGATGGAGCCAGAGTGTCTGTCACTGAATGTCCTACCCCACAGTAAGGACATGCTGGGGCAGTGAATGTACATACTTACACATTGAAGCCATGGAATTTATGTATGCAGGGAGAAAAATCACTTTTCACACATGGCTTTCCCGAAGAGATATCAAGCACTGAGCTGAGTCCCTGGCACTGAACAAATTAAAGTAACAAAATGACTCCAGCAGAGCTGATTTATAATGCTTCAGTGAGGGAAACCTATCATGATGCTAAACTTCAAGTAAAGGAGATTGCGGAAGGCATCTGTTATCATTTTTCCAGCTGCCTGACACCTCCTGTCATTGTGAAGCAATCGGGGTCACTGTTTCTAGTGGAAATTCTAACAATTGGAAACAAGACCTCGGGAGAGCCTGCTGCAACTGGGCTGTAGAGTTTTTCTTATGCTTGAAAGGTTGTAAAACAAGTTACAACCCCTCCATCGAGGCCGGTATGGCATTTTCTGTGTTTGTTCCCAACACCATAAAGCCACAGAGATGAACTCTATTCATTGTGTGCCCACTAAACCACTTGTAAAGCATTAGGGCAACAAATAAGTCTGAGATAGGTGTGTTCATGAAACACAATTTTTTACAAGACACTTGTTGATCCCAGACAGATACCAAAGGAGAGTCTAAAGGTCTTCTTGCCCTTTAACATTTATATACTAATGCTTAAAAAAGATTTTGAGTAAGTATTTAAGTAATCTTGTATATAAGGATGTGATCGTCTGCGATTTTATTGGTATTTGTCTATCCTGTACATTATTGTCATTAGTGAAGATTTTTTTAAATGGGAACATGCATTGTTGAGAAGGTAATAAGAATTGGTTTGATTTGTACCTGTGCTTTTATACAGTGATATACTTATCTATAATTTTCTTCTGATATTATTTGTCACAGCGGCTAGGAATGAATAATTTATTCCTAGATTATGATTTGTTTATCTTTTTTCCAGGCACCCCATGATATAACTGGTGGAACACATACGGTTTTGCACATAAGTGGTGTTTTTGATTCAGAACTTTTACTAAAAAAATTACCAAACAAATGAGTTTGGCAAAACTAAACTAATTTTTCCCCTGATCTTTTGCTCATTGGAAAAAAAAAAAATAAAAACCTGTTCCATGTGGACTAAATGTTCTCTTCAATTTACTTATTTATCTGTTCATCTATTGATTTATGTTCAGAACTGTATTAAAAAACACATGGCAATGAATGGTTACGTTAAAAACATAGTAACTGGTTCACTCTCGTTCCTCTATCCCATTGTTCAAGTACTCGGCACGGATGTAGGAGGATTCAGTCCAGCGCTTTCCTTAATCTGAAGCAATTTAAATCTGCATCTCCCATTTTAATTCCCTGTAGAGTATCTGGGAGAGTTTCCTTAGGTCCCTTTCACTGGAGATATTTCAGTTCAGAGATGTATTCATCCCATGACTTTTTACTTGAAGCTTGGACATTTATTCTTTGAGACAGCTGTAAGTTATAGTAATATAACTTGTGAAATCACCAGGACACAGGCTTTGTCCCGTGATTGTTTGCCATTTAAGTGTTAATGTGATCCTTAGCACAAGGCGGGCCTGTGGCAACTGATGTCTTCCAGATAACTTCTAGGCATAGCTGGGATTAGCAGTGGGATCCTTCCCAGGGAGCAGAATGGATCCAGCCACAATTTTTTGGAAAATAAGAGAATTTAGCCATATGGACACAAGCTGTGAAGTTTCTGTTGGTTGAGACCTGTTTTGACTATTAGCATACTTCTAAAATTGAGGAACTGTGCCAGATCCATTTGCCCAAGCAGGGTAAAGGAGGGAAATGCCCTGCTGTAAGGTTTTTGAAACCTCAATTTTGCCTGAATCTTTTGCAAAGAGCAGACAGGTGACATCTTAACCCAATTTTGTGGAGGGATAGAATAAATATAGAGGACACGTAGGAGTTTAGACCATGCCCCAGACTTTTTAATTTATATGTGGACTTTTCTGCCCATGAAGGCTTTAATGGCCTTCCCTTGTTATTTTTTTTTTTTTTTTAAATCTGTCTGAGCACAAGGGTATGGTATGTACCATATTAGATATCCTACACACTCTGCATACTTGTAAATGCAGAATTTGAAAGTAACGGCTACCAATCACTCACCAGAGCCATTAGCCCTGTGTGACAAGGCCATAAATATACTTGTTTGAAGATAGATATACCCTTTCAGTTCCCAAAGCATATCAATAAAAACTGCCTCTAACATTGTAAGCAAATGTTCACAGAAAAAAAACGGCTGAAAAGCATTGAAATGTAGTGGAATCAAAATGCCAGTGAGATCTGTGAAGCATCCACAGGTACTTTTGCTCACTATTGCTTTAACTTAGTTAATGCTAATAAATTGTTCCTGACAAATGCTTTTCCTGACTCTTGCCATAGACTTCCAGATAAGGTAGAATAAATATGCCTGAAAACACCGTCACAAACAAGAGAGCCCTTTAGGAAGGACAAGCCATTGATTCTGTTATGTTTTCATTATTTTGACATTGATCAGAACAAGAAGTGCTGTATGAAGTTTGGTCATACTCTCACATTTAGATACAAAAGAGTGTATAATTCCTGCAAAGATATGTATTGTTCTAGACAGCAAGGCAGAATATATAAAGATGGTACTTGTTATGATGTAAGAGCTTTTGAATTGAAGATTCCAGATTGCTTTATTTTTTGATTACTTTAAAAAATTACACTAATAAAATAATTATACAGAGCATTTACTAATTCTTGTTTCTTCCAGAGATTCCTATTGCAAAATTCCTGAAGACTGTCTGAATAATAAATAGGAAAAAATGTTTTGTGAAAGTTGAAAAGAGACTGATTAACTATTTTTAGGATCTCCAGCTAAAATTAAAATGGATTCTAAAGTAAGCATTTCAGTCCTCTGAAATATTTGTATTTTTTAGCAGCAATATGTGATACTTGAGAGATCCACCCAATGACTTGTAGAAGGCTGTTTTGATTTACAGAAGAGGTATGGTGCCAAAGTTCTCTTGATATCTGTTCAGACAATGCATGCATGACATCATTGTTCTCGGGTGTGCTTACTGGATCATGAGTTTCATGAGTGAAAAAAAAGGACTCAATTCTTCCTTTCTGTTGAGCAGACAAAGTGGAAGGAAGAAGAGATTTGTCCTTGTCAACTTAATTTTCTAAATGCAAAGGCAAGTTGTCCATCATAAATGAGCTGATGTGTTAAAGGAAATAATAAGTTCCTTCAGCAATTTTGGTTGGTAACAATTGTGACATCTAATACTAAATAATAGTTCTAAAAGGGGCACAGAAATCTTATTTTAATTAATTACATTTCTTTTCACATTATATTAATAAAAAACACCAATTTATCAACTAATTTCATTTCACATTTAGTAAAAACAATGATTATTAGCACTAACTCCCAAAGTCATTGATGTTAAGAGAAGTACTGTGCAATAGCCGTTACTAGTTAAGTACTGCTTTGAAACCAGCTTGAAATTTCACAACATATTTTGGAGTGCCATGAATTATACTTAATTTTCAATGTGTTGGAGTAATGATTTTTTTTTCATCTAAATTGTATCTGCAGTGTTTTAAAATCTTAATAGAGGAAAAGTGACGCAGTTTACATTCACTACTGTATTTATTGCAACATAAATTGACATGCTTGTAAAGATGGGTCTAAATTGCAAAATTTAAAATAAACTCTAACCAATCTCAGTGTGTTGATAAGATGCATCCAAAATTTGTGAACATGGCAAACATTAGGCTCTTAAATACTGAAATTTTATGCAAGAAAATTTATATTTTTAAAGATTTTTTTTATCTTAGGAATGTCAAGTTGAAGTATTTTATTGAATTCTTCTGATGTTAATCTATAATTGATTGGAAACAATACCTCACTGTGTGAATGGGAAAAACAATACCTATTTGTGTCAGCACTTTGCTTGAAGATGAACAATAAGGACTACACAACCACTACACTCCTTTTTCTATTTTAGTGGAACTGAATTGTGATTTGGAAATCTTTACAGTGCATTACTGTACTGTAATTAGAACTACAGGGCAAATCACAGGGCATGGTTTTCACTGTAGTCTCAAACCACCCCGCTGTAATCAACTAGACTGATTCTGTCAGATCTAGGAACACTTGCTGTGCAGAAACAATAAGAAGATTTGCAAGCCAACACCCAAAACATATGTTAAGCGCTACCTGCTTCATTGCAGAACTGACGATTTAGAGAAAGCAGAGGTTAAAAAAAAAAAATCTTTGCCATGTTAAACAGGGGCGAGATCCATTTTTTTATTTTTTCCAGCTACTGACATTGGAAGGCTTTTCTTCACCTTAGTGTTCCTTTCTAGACCAAGGCTGTGAGAACTGCAGCAATAGAGCATGCCAAACCTGCTGAGTAGGCACAAACGTATTTTCTGTTTCTAGAGGAGCAAAGCTTATTTCATATCCTTCTACTCAAAACATTTTGTTCCCTTTGTGCCAGATTGTGTAGACTTGTCACAAGGAAACAGCCATGGGAGGAGGTACTGAAGCATTGGTGGTTGGGTATGTTCCATTTACTTTCTGAAACAGATTTCTTTGCATCCTCTTGTCTCTGATCCTTCCAACAACAAAAATTGCTGATCCTGTCCCTTGCAATCACTGGTATTAATGAATGACCTTCTTTACATCAGAAACATCTCCCTTCTCATACAGCACACAGCCGTGTAACCAAAAAATTGACATTTAAAGCATGTTAATGTGAGGCAGAGGGAAGCATGGTTTAATTCTAAACCGCTAATGTCCAATTTTAATCTGTTTTAGAGTATTGGATGTGATTAAAACTGATTATAAAGGAGAAGTTTCTCCTTCATTCAATCCACTTAATGCTTTAACCTCTACTATACATAATTTGCACTTTTCAACAATTTGTCATTTTAAGCCTTAACAAAGGGCTTCCATAAATCACCTTGCACATGTTTGGTTGTACAAACAAGAAAAGAAATGACAAGTAGCCATTTTCCAAAAGAAATACATATAGCCCATATATAAATTTGTGTGGCTTAATCTTTCTCTTTTATTTGCCCTTTGTCATAGAGGAGAAAATAAAAGCCAAGGATAAAAGGGATCAAACTGCTAGCTATTTTTAGCCATTCGTAAATGGTTTAGAATCAGGTTGTCCTTTCTGTGCTTAGGGCCATAGAAAAGAGCGACACAACTGGTTGCAGCTCCCTTGTTCCAAGGCCTGCCCTGTGCAGAATGTGAGCTGACTACATTTTCGTGGAAGATCAGAAAAGCAGAAGTCTAGCTTGACTTTCTCTGTCATTTATTTTCTTTCATCAGGACTATTAAAAGCCTGATGGTAAAGCGCTGAATCCCTCAGCTGCAGATCATCAAAGACTTCTTCTTAACTTCGATAAAGAAATTCTGAAGTCACTCAGACTCTTCATTTCCTCTTTAGTAAACAACAGATACAACCAATTTTGGCCTTCATGAAATACATAATCTGCTAAAAGAAAGTAGCTCCAACTTCGGCATCTCAGCCTCTTTTGTTAGAGAAAGCATGACATTTCTTTTGGGTTTTCCGCCATGTCCACTTTCAATAGCTAACCCTCTAACTTCATCCTCCATGTCATGGCAGTTGCAGACTCTTGCATCTCTGCTATCTACTATCAGCATTCTCAAAGCAAAATTCAGGCTTTGAATCAGAATGAATTTTACTATAGATAATAGAGTTTGTACACTGTAATTCCATGCTTTCATTTTTTTCTCAGAATCTTGTTTCTTGACCAGGATCCAGATTCTTCTGAAGACTTGGATGCATCTGTTCCAGTTTTGAAGTTGGTAAATCCTTTCACTAGCATCATTATACAATCTCTGAAGTCCAAAGGGCAAAGGATCAGCAAAATAAGAGGAATGATCTGTTTTTCTGGATATGAAAATTAATGTCTGTATATATTCAATAGTACCATTTCAATATATGTAAAAGTGTAGCACAAAAAATTTCCATGTTTGGAAACACAACAGGTAAATCAGGCATGTGAGTGGGCAGGTGCCCAGTATGCCCAGAGGGCACAATTTTTAAAAATATCTCCAATAATTGCCTTAGACTCCCATGAGGGGCACATTCTTTGTTAAGTGCTGTTCCTCAGAGACATTCACATGCTCATACCTGCTGGAAGCTAAAGTCATCATCCATGGCTGACTCCTTCCCAGGTATACTAAATGTCTGTTCAGTTTTCGGTGCCTGAAAAGCAGGTGATTCTCAAGCAGATATCTGGTACATCTGTTTAGAGGCAGATGAATCAATAAGACAGTGCCTCTTGGGCAGATAACTATTCTGACCTGCTTGAAAAGGAGGTCACCGTCAAGGGTGCCTCCAAGGCATACTCTGTTCAGCCAGCATGTACACCGGCTTCAGAGGCTGGTGGCATGGCAGGTTTCTTTTCAAACGAGCTACTAGGCATGTAACTGGACTCAGGACTGCAGGGTGGAAACTTGTTCAGGCAACCAGTCAAGTCAGTCTGTCTCAAAGGTCACATAGGCTCTATAATAACAAAGACCTCATTGCCAGACTATATAATTCCTTGCCATTTTGCTCTCTTATTTATTTTGTCTGCTTTACCCTTTCTTCTCCCTGCTTCACAATCTTTTCCCCACAGTGAATCACAGCCTGAGCTTAGGTAACTTACAATAGATCCCCTATGAGGAAGTTACAGTTTTCTATAGTCTAAGTCTACTCTTTCTGCAGGAAAGAAGCTTTGTTCAGGAAAAAACCCATGCAGAACGGGTTCAAGCCCCAGTGCCACTGGGAAAACCTCCGAGCCGATTGCTCAGTGCTGGGGATCTCTGCCTCCCAGGTCTCCAGCAGAAGAAAAGAGCACAGTAAATCTCAGGGCATTTCTCTCTCCCCTCTATGCAGTTAAGCGTACGGTATGTCTGGTGACAGCGGGTTGACAGAGGAGGATATAAACTGGTCCTGTGACTCTGTAGGACTCCCCTATGTCTGACTTTGGGCCTGAATTTTCTCACTGAACTATCATAAGTGGAACATAGGAACTGGAGTAAGAGTAGTGTTACAATTTACTCTTGGCAAAAACAGGGCAAAGAACATGGTTCTCCCTGGAACATGGCAAGCTGACATTTTACATTGGAGAATCAGCAATTACTTTCCATTAAACTTCATCTTCTTGTGAAAGAGTTACAATGTCTGCAACCAATAAAATGCAAAGCAGTGACCTGTACACTCACATTCAAAAGTTTACAATAATTTAGAACTCCATATTTTGGTTACTTTATGATCTATGAAGTCCGGTGCCTTTTATTCACTCCTGGCTAACAATCAAGAGTCATTGTCCCTCTGCAGCTAAATTCCCATTGTTTGTAGACCAGACCAATAGAAGACTTAATACATCCTCACTGTCCTTTGAGAAAAATTATAGTATATCATCATTATTTATATATATATAAAAATAATTTCTCAAATAATTTTAATACTTAAAATTTCATGTAGCAAAAGTGTTGACAACTAAAAATTGGGAAATGTTCCTTATGACAAAAAAGTTCTTAAAATAGAAATTGTCAAAGAAAAAGATGATTTTCACATAATAACAAAGAAAACCAAATTTTAGAGTTCCTGATGTTCTGTTTGAATTCCAAACTATTTTTCATCTAAAATTGAATGTATTTACATTTAAATGGATAGATGAAAGAAAGTATTTCAAAATTATTTCTAGTAAAGGCCTAAAATACCTCAATCTGAAATTTTGTGTTGAATGCCTCGTTCATGGAAACCGCAGGGAGGGAAAAGTGGAATTGTAAATTTTGGACGCTGATCAAGGACAGAAAATCCATTTCTTTTGCAGCTCTCATGTTTGCTTTTCCTAGATTTCTTCCATGGGTTGCCATAGTTACCGTTCAACGAAGGAAGCTAGTCAAGAGGCAGGTGAGCAGCGTGTTGCTCTATCTATCTGCCCTGCATGTATTGCTACATCTGCTCTGTTGGTATCAGGCCACCTTCAAGTTCTGGGCTCTGCTCCCAGTAGGACACCAGCTAATGTAGCTGGTAGAACAAAACTGGTTGTGTCTTAGGTAGTTTCTAAATGACAGGTCTTGAGATAATACATCAGAACGTTGTTTATTTTGCCAAATTGATGTTTCACCAATAAAATACTATTGCAAGATGGTGGAATATAGAGTCGACTTGCATATGCAGAAAGGTAGGCACCAACGCATGTTCATCTGCTGTGTCATTGTTGGTTGTTCACTATTTTCTCTGATGCTTTCAGTAACTCTCCTTCCAAATATTGGCCTGAAGAGTTTTCACTTCCAATGTGTTATAAAGGTTCATAAAGACCAGCAACTTAAAATTCTTGTGGTGTACTGACTTGAAAATGTTAAGATACCATTGTCCAACAGGAAATTATTTGGATTCATTCTTTGCCATGTACGGGTTTATCATGCCTGTTTATTTTATAACCAAGGGATTTGATTTCAAAAGTTCAGTCTGTCCATATAGAAGCTACATATGTATTTATTTTCTTCTTTTAAACAGAAGATATGTATTACACAGTCAATAGGAAGGGTATCCAACCAGCTGCTCACAAAAATTCATTTAACTAAAATTCTGATACAATTTTAATTCAACAATCTTATGATTTTATTCAGACACATTGTGATATTTCACGTGCCATTTGTCAGAAGCAGTTTGGAACTTTAAGAACAGAACACTACCCATGCTACTTTTTGACCTCAGCTGCAAAAACTTTGTGTATAATTCTCCTACATGCTTGTATTCTGCATGACTGGATTAATGAATACAGGAATAATAGGCCTCGAAGGTGATTTACATGCATTGATTAAATGTCAGCATTGAAATGCAGTAGGTTCTACCACTACAGACGCTGAGAACAAAGACAGGGAGATTGTAACCATTGGTTAAACAAGTTACTTATCAATTTTTTTTAGCATATAATTACATTTTCTTGTTTTACTAAAAGGATACTCAAATAATAAAACATTTGGAAAGTTGTACATAATGCTATTTAATTTTGCAGTGGCAAGACATATTATTAGTTCTTTTACTGTATGCTAATGTATACACTACAGTAAAGTTTAGGGAAACATTAACTTCTGAAACATAAGAGAGAATTCATAGGATAATAAGTGATTAATATCAGAGGAAATAAAATTAAAACCTTGCCTCGGTATAACATAATAGAGATACTGTAAAAGTTGATTAGATTTTTACCTCTTCAAAATATTTGAAAAAAGTGATTATGGCATGGAGAGAGATTATTCAATTAAATCAATGAAAAAGTTAATTTTCCGTCATTATCAGCATACATTAAATATCCATCCTAACCACTATTGCAAAGTATCTAACAGAAAAATTTCCCAGGAGACTAAATAACCTAGGAGTGACAAAACTCCCTTCACAACAAATAAAAAAATATATTAGTGACCCAAAAAGTCAAAACTAGGGCATGCTTCAATATGGTGCTGCCTCCAAGTTTCACCCCCAACCTATGCACAATGCATCATATGTCATATTATCCACATGTGATGTGTCAAATGCAGGTTAAGTAGGTCCGCGCTAGAGCAGTCAGGCAAACCTTGCTTGACTAGTAATAGCAATTAAAAATTATGGGACACTACTGTGTTCATCAGAATCATTTATGCAAATTCAAAGTGATGACTGATTTAAGTATATCTGAAAGATTGAAGCTTTAGAATATATATATATATATAAAAAATATATTTATATTTTTCCCTATTCGGTACAATAGAGCATGTACTGACTCAGCAAGGTATTTTTCCCATCTATCCATCCTGACTAAATCAGAAATTGAGAAACTTTAATAGATTCTTCCTGTTACTACAACTACCTTATTTTGATCAAAGACCACAAGCAGATATGTCACGTCAGAAGTAATAATAATAAAGACTACCGAATAGCTAAGACATTCAGGGAACTGAGCTAGATAAGTAACAAGTATAGAGGGGGCTTCATTTCAGATATCTCTGAACTAGCAGAGAAACAGGTGGGAAATCTAAGTGTGCTTGTAGGCAGGAAAAATAGCATATTTGCTATGAAAATATTAATTCAGCCAGGATCTAAGATTGAGATAGCAGATGTGCACATCTCAAAAAGGGAATGTACACACCACCATTAAAAAAAGCAAGCAAACAAAAATCTTAAGGCTGTGCTGTTAAGAATTTGTGTATTGTTAAAGATTTGCTCTCCAACCTGATAGCTGATTAATAAGGCCCTTCAACAACTTGTTTTGTGGTTGTATGTATGGACAACTACACAGTGTAACAGTACTTCGACCCTTGTGTGTGGGAGCTGAAAAACATTCTCATGTTTCAGTATTACACAAATTATTCCTGACTCACTTGAGAAATCGTTCTGTCCCATGTTCTTTTCAAGCTCCTGGTGTCTTTGAGTGATTTTTCTGTTGTTTACTGTGGTGATGAATGCCAATAAGAACAATGGACCAGATATAGTCACATCTCCTGTGATGTCTGGTCTTTACCTCCCTCAGGGTCGGGAAAGGGTCGTGATCCCCAGTTATGAGAGGATCCTTGGATGGAGAAGTAAGCATTACCAAATCAGACATTTATTTTTAGTGGCATAAAAATTATTTGGGGTGATGATGGGAAAAAGACAGGTGGTTTATAAAGACATCAAATAGTTAATTTCCAGTTGTTCAGAAAAGAAAGAGGCTCCCTGAGGCTTACGCTGCATCTTGGTATTTATTGAACTTTAAGCTACAACCAACAGGCTGGTTAATAACAATTCATGCAGCTGTCAATCTTTTTGACCAATGTCATCAATATTTCACACTGCCAAATAACAACAATTAAGAACCGGGACTGGAAGAAGCACTCAGGGCAAAAGTGTTTCTAACACTATAATGAAATCGGCGGTGTAGGACAGACATTTCCAATGGGCATTCAGAGAAAGGCTTTCCTGTGATTTTCTTTTCAAAGTGGGAATCAGTGTTCTTTATTGCACACTCAAAGCATCACACACTGGGCAAGTTTCATAATCTTAACCCATAAAACTCAAATAAGTGTATTTTTAGCAATACACATTAGTTACGTAAACTAGAGTTTTAACCTGAAAGCAATGCCTAGATTTTTATAAAGAGCAAAACTTTTCAAGTGTTAATTGAGCATTTACATTTTGGCAAATGTTTACACTCAGTATTAGCTGAGACACCTGCCCTCCGACTGAAATGAGTAAAAGCAACCGATTCTATAAATTCTTTTTCAAAAACTTCATTTAAATGTTCACATTTCACTTTAAACAGATCACACAAACAGTTCTGCTTCCAATCACAAACATAATTGTAAGCATAAAAACTTTTTAATGGTAACCAGCAATGTCTGGAAAAAAGAATAAAAAGGGAAAAAAAGGAGCTATGCTCCTATATTAAATGACTGGGATTTTTATTTTAAGATTTTATTTTAATCTTATTCAAATCTAGATACTTAAAAATATTTATTTGAATGTTTTAAAAGGATATTTTTAAAGGATATTTATGTGTATGTATGTTCTAACTCTAGGTAGATAAGACTGTACTCATAATTAAACCTACTCAGGATCACTAATTATCAGCAATTTTGCTTTAAAGTCTACCAAGATTTTAAAACTCTGTTAATTTACATGTTTCTTCAAGCCCACACTTCACATCTCTGAAATGTCTCATATGTTGAACACACATTTCTGTATTTCTCCTGAGCTGCAACTATAAGACTGAAATAGTAGCCGTAATATCTGTTTTGGTATTTGTTGCTTTTGCAGAGAGCTCCAGCACAGCTTTTTAGCTCAGATGCTTTTTATTTGATGCCATTGAGGAAAAATGAAAGTAAAGACTCCATGTAAATGTCAAAGTCCATACCAGTAGACAACTTAAACAAATTCACAGGAGTGCAAACAACTTCACTGTGCTTTTAAAGGTGTAATGTAAATCCCTATGTCATACAGACTTACAGTATAATTGCAATAGTTTTCTTACATCACCTAAGGACTCCTAATCTTTTGGCCTACAGAAATAAATGGAAGAGTTTTCATAAAAGATGGACTAATTGGAACACAGGAGAATATACATATATTATTAAGCCAAAAAGAACAACAAACAAACAAATAAGCAAACAAACGAACAAAAATCAAACAGAAGAATTATTAAGAACTCCATAAGTACCTGGGAACACTATGTCATGAAAACAGGTGTAAATTAAGGCGGTCGTTTTAAAGATGTTGTAGGCTTGCATGACCATTACTCTTTAAATTCAAAAGATGTAGACATTGCACTATTTTAGATCAATTATAAAATAGATTATAGATGTGTGTTACTGACAAACAAAACATTCACTACAAATCTGAAAAGCCTTTGTGGATCCCAGATCCACTGTAACTGAGACAGAGGAGTAGGTCTCTGTCCTGTAAGAATCACTTTGATAATATTGGTAGTGTAGCAGTAGTAGTAATATTTGTAATTACAATGGTTATATGCATTGCACTTAAGTATTATGTGGGTATTTACAAGCATGTCAAATAAGTCAGAGTTGTAAATGGAAAACTAACAGTAGGAGATATGAATATTCCCAGTAAGAATTGGGGATCCTATGTTTTATGTATTATAGATGTTAAGTTTACCTCTTAAGTTTATTACTCTTTTTATTATTTTTCAATCTCTAGAAGTGTGGAATAAATTACAAAATCACTAAATCATAAAGATTACCTACATCAGAAAGATCTTCCAAATAAATCTTCTTGCAGTAAGAGAGTCATATTGATGATGTTCCTTTCCTAAATGTCTATAGACATCATCTGGGACCTGGGATGTACTTCTTAGTCTAATGGTACAAACACAGACAAGATATCTGTACCAGTACAGGAAAGAGAGGTTAACCACAAAAATCTAGTTTGAGATGGTTGATTTAAAGTAATAGGTCATCCTTACAATGGTGAGAATTGCTTATTCTACAAGGGACAACACTTTATTCCTGTTTCTCTTTGCTTCCAGTTTGTAGTTGTTTCGTTAAACCTATTGATGTTTCTGTCCTCTCCATGGTTACTAATCCACTAATCTCCTTTGCTCCTCCTACATATGTGTCTTGCTGATTTAAATACTTGGCTACTTGGTCCTTAAACTCTTATCAAAACTCTGTGGAGTTTTTCAGTAATAGGACTGAATTTCATTGTTTGTTTGGTTTTTTCCACACTTTTTAATTTCATTCAACATGTAGAATGGGGAATTCTGAAATATTCAGTTTTTTGAAAGGGAAAGTACAAATTCTGTCACACAAGAAAAAAAATTTTTTTCTCCTGATTTTATTTTTTTTGGCTGAATAACACCCTATGAACCTGATCTGTCTTGAGAACAGAGCCTACATACAGATACAGGGGTATAATATGCAGAGGTCAGTAATTCCCATTCTTGCAGTTTCAGAAATAAATGCTGACCTGAAATAAAGTGGGGGGTTGGGGTGGGGGGAGGAAGGTTTTTCTTCCTTTGGAAAAATTCTTTTAACTTGTACTTTCCTGTTGAAACTTTCAATGAAAAGTAAATCCACAGGAATGGCTGTTTCAAGTCTTTAGGCAAGGAGGAAAAATAGCAAATATATGGAGTAAGAATTATCCCATTTATGAATCTCTCCTATCTACAATTAAATCTCACAATTAAAGTTCAATTTGGGAATTAAATTCTCAGCTATGAAGCTTTAAGAAGTAGTTGGCTTTTGTGCTGCCTTTTAGAGATCTATTCTGTTAAAGAGAATAGTTGGGATGGACCAGAAAGTTTGAAGCAAAAATGACTCCTAAATGTGGGATGCATTCAGGGATACAATTTGTGCTTTTTGATCTGTTTCCAAGATTTGCATATGTTGTGGTTTAACCCCGGCCGGCAGCTCAGTCCCACACAGCTGCTTGCTCACTCTTTGCCAGTGGGATGGGGTAGAGTATTGGAAGGGTAACAGTGAGAACACTCATGGGTTAAGATAAAGACAGTTTAACTGGTAAATCGAAAGCTGCACGCAAGCAGAGCAAAATAAGGAATTCATTCGCTACTTCCATCAGCAGGCAGGTGTTTATCCATTTCCAGGAAAGCAGAGCTCCATCACAGGTAGTGATGACTTTGGAAGACAAATGCAATAACTCCAAATATCCTCTTTGTCTTTCTTCCTCCAGCTTTTACTGCTGAGCATGATGTCATATGGTATGGGATAGCCCTTTACTCAGTTCAGGTCAGCTGTCCCCACTCTGTGTGTGTTCCCTCCCAACTTCTTGTGCAGCTTCCTCGCTGGTGGGGCAGCGTGAGAAGCAAAGAAGGCCTTGATGCTGTATAAGCACTGCTCAGCAATAGGTAAAACATCGGTCTGTTATCAACACCATTTTGGTCACAAATCCAAAACAGCACCTTACAAGCTGCTGTGAAGAAAATTAACTCCATCCCAGCCAAAACCAGTAGAGCATAGAAACATTTACTGGTTATGACAGTGTGGGACCTGGCTGTTGAAAATATTTCTCTCCTCTGCCATATTTGAAATTTGAACTATGAAAAGAGGAGGTTACCTTATTATTTCTCAGGCACCCCAGGGTCATCCTTGAGAGTGAATCCCTGTGCTCATGTTGAAATGAGGTAAGATAATCTAATGTGGCTGAGGACAGATATGTTCTGAATTTATAACACTGGATGCTGTAGCTTTTACTGAACAAGGAAATGGAGAAAGAACGTGCACATGTGGTAAGCTAGCATGCAATCTAGGCTACAAAGCAAAGCCTTTTCACAAATAACACTACGAACATTTTGATATGTCTGCTATTAGTATTTCCTCTTTGTCTACACAAAATACCAACATTTCAGGATCTCTTTTGGACTACCTTGCATCAAGAAAAGGCACATTGCATGGCACATTAAACTGAACTGTTGGTGCATTGGGTCAGCAAAATATATGATTTCTTCTCTGGAGCTGGAGTCTAAAGTCTAAAACTTACCAACCAGCACTCCACAGAACATGTTGCCTACTAAATCTTCTGTTATTGGTTACAGGGCAGGAGAAGGTTTCTCTACATGTGCAGAACCTGTTAGAAGATTAAAGGCAATTTGTCTGCCCACACAGACCTGTAATTCAATAGAAATTACATCTGATCTTCTCACTGTGGAGGAGCCAGAGCTAGAAGAAGGGAACCCCAACAAATCAGTTTTCTGATACAGTAGAATAGAATGAACTCAATACCTGCAGAGAATATATCTCAAATGTATATTCTTCCTATACTTTATGTTTGAAAAGGTTTGAAAAGAAGTTTGAAAAGCCTTCATTAAGAAATGTTCAGGGTCTTAACAACATATATCTTTGCAAGCAGAAAATCTGCAAAAATAAACCCACTGGTTTATAATTATAAAAAGGAACCGAGAGTTTTCATCTTTATTGCATTTTCACCTAATGATCTCCTGGTGTTTTATGAAAGCAATCAGGAAAAGATTATTTCCTTGCTGCATGTAAACTAAAGGTTGGTTTACAGTTGCTTGGATTAGTTCAAATTTATAAATTATGCCAATAGTGAAGTCATCTAAAAAAGCTAAGATTACAATTTCTGGAAGAATAAGGAAAAAGAAAAACATTTAGGATTCCCCTAATCTGCGGAATCCAGTCTAGGACATTTTAGGGAAACATAGATTTTTAGTTCCTTTACACTTTATCTGATTCTCCCAAACTTTTTTTCTGAGCAGTAGGCAGTCTTGTCCTCCTTGACAAGTTTAGAAAACAGACACTAGTTATTAAGATTTTCAAAGGCTCAGCCCTTCTATAATTAAGATCTGAAGTTGCCATCACTGTAGTTATACTACTTCCAGTAGGACCTTGATTATATCAGGAATGATCTAATTTTGTTCAAGTGTCAATTTTTTATTTTTTTCAGTTTGTTTTTGAAAACATTAGGGATTATCTAACTGATGGATCTTAGTTGCCTGCATTTCACAGCCATGTCAGCGCCCCCCCAACAATGCTAGAAAAGTGAGCAAAGAAGTTCTTCTAATTAAAAATAAAGACACAGAAGGTTTCTGGAGTGTGTAATCTGCAAAATAATAGCCCCAGGTTACAGGAACATAGTGCGAGTGGCAGACCGTACAGCATACTGTACAGTACAGTACAATGTTTCTAATTAAGAAAACAACTGAAGGGTAGAAGGTCAAGTGCAGAAGAACCTTTTGTCTCTTCCCAGTCACCAGGCTTAAGATGAGTCAGCTCTGAGCCATGAGCGCCACTCTGTCCTCTGCCAGGTTCATATGGATAAGGAGGATCCTGATTCTCTGAAATCAGTGGTTAATGTCTCATCAAATATCAGCATGCCTGAAGATTGCATTTGTGCATTATGGGCTAGTCTCTGGGTCTGCATAATACACTCAGGAATAAGAAAATCTTTGCCTTCTCAGAGTCTTTAACTCACACGGAGCAAGGCCGTTACATGCATTAGATTATTTTGCCACCTTGGGAGTCACTGGCAATATGGAAACACTGATGAGTGTGCTACGCTTTTGGCAGGCGTGGGACAGCCAAGTTCTGATTTCTCTGAGAGACCCTCAGCAATTTGGTATGCTAATGTGATAAGAATGAGTGGTGAGCTGATTTTGTTCACCAGGAAGTTATGGAGTGCTCTCACAGGTTTTTGATGAAACTACCTTTGCGTTTTTAGGTTCCACTTTCAAGGAGAAAATTGGAGGTGGATGTGTAAAGCTTAAAAGAAAGTTCTGAAAAAGTCTGGAAATATGGTTGGAAACCTGAGTCATGTATAAAGTTGTGAAAGACACGTGAGATGTTAATGGAGTATTTTCTTGGCATATATTTGACTTCCAGGACTGGATTTGATGGAGCAGAAGCTGAGTCACTTATCCGTGTGGTTCAGTATTCCTAGAGAAAAGCTCTGTTAGATAGTCATCTATCAAGTGAAGGATTCTTATGGCATAGTGAGGATGCATCTTCTCATCGTCAAGAAACTACCTGCATAGACAAAGATATTTTCACTAATTATGTTTAGACATAACGAAGACCTCAAATTGCTCTGAATAGTTGTTGCTCTTTTGACAAAATTGTTGAATGAGGTAGATATATTTCCTGTGCCCAGTTTTTCAGGCCTATTGGGCAAACCTAATTTTCAGGTAACAGGTTCAGATAAAGGATTCTTCAGCACGTAGGCTGTTTTCTTCCACATCTTCCAACTCCTTTGTCTGAGCTACAGCCTGGATCTGGACAGCCTGTTAGAGCTGAAAAATAGTCTGAAACCTTGATAATATGTAGAAATATTTTTACAGGAGTTTTTTCTTATTCAGCTGATGTAAGCAATATCTTCCTCTGCTCATGTACCTAACAAATGTAAAGCAAAATTATTCTTTTCCTAGAAAGGACGTTATCATAATAAACCAATTCTTGCTAATTTATATTTTTACAAAGGCATCTCTTCTGGATGACCCCTTGGCTGCTGAATATTACAGTTAAGTTGGTACATGCTGTTAAAAATATTGCTCTATTTTGCCTTTAGCAATCATGCAGCAAAATATTGCTCAGCATGAAAACGAAATGATAAAGATAAGGCAGTTAATAATTGCAAGATATGCTACAGTATCTCCTGTTATTAAAACGAGTAACATGAGAGGATTTGGAATACATATCCTTAATTATTTTTGTCTGTCTATGGAGGAAATAGAGAACCAATGTAAAAAAAAAAAAGAAAAACCCAACAAAAAAAATCAACCCAAAAAAACCCCACCACCAAAACCACAAAATCAGTTTTTATTTTATTGGTTTTAAACAATTTTTTTTTTCTCCTTTGGGGCTTTTTCCCCGCACTAAGGATCTGTAATTCCAATTGATTTTTTTAAAGTACTTTTATCAATTATTTAGACACAATTAACACATGCCACTGCAAATATTGAGAGGATTAATGTCATTACAACTGGATTTTTCATATGTATCCCCTGAAAAATTTTCCTAGACATAAAAAATTCATTAATTGTATTTGCAACCTGACATCAGCACTGTTGTCTTCCCATGTCACAGCTTCTGTCCCCATGACATCTTGAGATAATGGTGAATAAAATACACAAACCAGAAAAAAAATAAAATCCTTCAGAAAATAAGTACTTGATATCAAGAAAAAGATCATTGCATCCACTCATTTACCACAGGTAACACAATCCAGTGGCTCAGATGTAATTAGCCAATTTATGAAGAATTTAAGAATAAAATTAAAAGGCCCTTCTGCATTCTGCCATCTAGTTATTAAAGGTGATCACATCATAAAATTCTATACAAAACTTACCATGTTGTTGGATAAGAAATACAAGCTTTGCCTACTGAATGCACATTGGAAGACTATTCCAGAAACTTATTCCTGTAACTCCTCCTTTTAAGTATTTTAAGAGAAAAAATGGATATAAACTATCTGTAAATGTATTTAGCCACAGAGCTAAAGAATTTTCACACATATTGCTTGAAGGCATAAAAATGAAGCTTTGTATATCTCTCTGACTTCTAATTTGATATGTGCTGTATTTCATCAAAATGATGTGCATATTTGATTATAGACATTCTTGGGACTCCAAAAGGCATTCATTAGAAAGAGCCCAGATTCAAGAAAATGAGATGGCTGAAGTGATTCTGTTATAATGTTCTTCAGATGGGATAAACCATTTTGTCAAAATCAGACCTTCTGCAAAGCAGAACCTTTATCCTTCCAGAAGTTTGTCCATCTCCTTCTTTGGGCCAAAACTTTTTGTCAAATTTTGTTTTTAAAGCATGGTTATCACTGCTAAATCACTGAGATTTGTATAAAATGGTTGACCTCTGTTTTGGGTATGCATGGCAATGTTTTTGGTAGCGGTGGGGCTACAGGGGTGGCTTCTGTGAGAAGCTGCTAGAAGCCTCCCCCATGGCTGACAGAGCCAATGCCAGCCAGCTCCAAGACGGACCTGCTGCTGGCCAAGGTGGAGCCCATCAGCACCTCTGTGATAACATATTTAAGAAGGGGAAAAAAAGGATCAGGGCAGCTTTTGCAGCCAGAGAGAGGAATGAGAAGATGTGAGAGGAACAGCTCTGCAGACCCCAAGGTCAGTGCAGAAGGAGGGGGAGGAGGAGCTCCAGGCACTGGAGCAGAGATTCCCCTGCAGCCAGTGGAGAAGACCATGGTAAGGCAGGCTGTCCACCTGCAGCCCATGAAGGTTGATGGTGGAGCAGATATCCATCTGCAGCCCATGGAGGATCCCATGCTGGAGTAGGTGGAGGCATCTGAAGCAGGCTATGACCCCGTGGGAAGCCCATGCTGGAGCAGGCTCCTGGCAATACCTGTGGAGAGAGAAGTCTGTGCCAAAGCAGGTTCCTGGTAGGACTTGTGACCCCATGGAGCAGTCTGTTCCTGAAGGTCTGCACCCCATGGAAAGGACCCCTGCTGGAGCAGTTGGTGGAGAACTGCAGCCTGTGGGAAGGATGCACGTTGGAGAAGTCCATGGAGGACTGTCTCCCATGGGAGGGACCCCAGGCTGGAGCAGGGGCAATGTGAGGAGTCCTCCCCCTGAGGAAAAAGGAGTGGCAGAGACAAGGTGTGATGAACTGACCAGAACCCCCATTCCCCGTCCCCCTGTGCCGCTGGCGGGGAGGAGGGAGAGAAATGGGGAGTGAAGTTGAGCCTGAGAAGCAGGGAGGGGTGGGGGAGGTGTTTTAGGATTTTATTTCATTTCTCATTACTCAGTTTTGTTAGGTAATAAATTGGATGAGTTTTTTTTCTGAGTCAGTTTTGCCCATGAGTGATCTCCCCCTGTCCTTATCTCAACACAGGAGCCTTTCATTATATTTTCTCTCTCCTGCCCAGCTGAGGAGGGCAGTGGTAGAGCAGCTTTGGTGGGCACCTCACCGCCAGTCAGGGTCAACCTGCCACAAGCTCCTATAGGTTTATAAAGCTTCAAGTAACAGAAACATCAGAGACATTTTTGAACATGAAAAAACTTGAATTAATTAGGAAAAAAACAAAATTAAATCCTTATCCTTACAGAAGATCCCTTCCTCTGAAGACTCTACCAAACAGTAATAGGACATTGCAACTTTATGTGCTGTAAATATAGTTTCAGTATATATAACTCTCCTTGCCATCTATTATCTCCTAGCAGAGACATCAACAGCAGGGCCTATTGCTTAATTATGTTATCAAATTTTAGTAGCTAATTTCTTTAGCTTACAACATAGGTTGTATAGCAATATATTTCTTTTACTACCAGTGAAAGAAAAACCTGCAGTAGTGGCCAAACCTTTTCAGCAAACACCTTTTAATTTACTTTAAACTGATTTAGCATCTAGAATTAAAGTGTAATTCAAGGTGTAAGGTTTTTTTTTCTCCACAGGAAACAGTAACTAGTTAGTCAATAAATCCAGAGTATTAAAAAATATTGCTGGAAGGGACTTCAAAAAGCCATTTGTTACCTCTTTGCCCTCAGGCAGGATATCCACTATTGCTAACGCATGTTTGCTTAATCCAATCTTAAAAGACTCCAGTTCTGAAAATTCCAGTATCCCTAAATTAGGGAGTTACAAATTAGAGAAAATTTTCTCTAATATGTAACCTCAGACTCCTTTCTTGCAATGTATGACCTCTGCAACATGTATTTTAAGGTGTTTATAATTTCTCTCAGCCATGTTTCTCAGCTTTTTCAACTGTTTCTAACTTTGCTAGGAGAAAAAAATCAACCCCTCACCAGGTCCACACTGATAAGGAAGTGGGTAGGTTTTTAAAATTACTTGAGGCTGGTTCAGAGTCCAGTGTAAAGCTAGGAACAAAAGAAGGGATTAAAGAAATAAATATCTTCAAAAAGGCAATCAGATGTTCTTTCCTCCAGATGCTTTTACATTGGATAGTGGACTGAAGATAATAAACCACAAAATGAGTAAGTACATACTTCCCTTTTTTCAACTTTGTCTTTACAGTTTAAAATCCAGCCACAACCCAGAGTAAGTTATTGCTTTGCTTTCTAGAACTGCCAGGGTATTGTTTGTTTGTTTTCCAGTAAGAGGAATTATTTCAATATCTTAAATGTTTTGGAATAAATTTATTTCTGGTGGCAAAGGTCTATATTGTAAGTAACCTAGCAAAATATCACTTTTTTTTTTTTTTTTTAAGAAATCTTGCAAAAATTGATCTGGAAGGGAGCTGGGAAAGGTAATTCATTCTCTCTGCTGAAGGTGGATCAGCTGTTTCTGTATGACTTCTCACAGATATTCCCACCTTATTTTAGAAAGCACCCATGCTAGAGAGTCCCCACCTTCCCTGAGCAGGTTGCTCCCATGCATAGGTTTGGGAGTTTGTTCTGATGTCTAACCTAAATCCCCTTTTCTGCAGTTTAAGCCAATTCAAATGTGTTGAGCTGATATTCTTGCCATTAGTATGAAATAAGTGTGTCTTTTGTGTTGGGAAATCCCTCAGGCTTGTGGTATGAGAGGGTTAAAGAGAGTACAGACTCTTTCTGGCTGCTCAGATAAATAATAAAGGGTTTTACTGGTCATTAACAAATAATTACATTTATTTTAATGAAGTCTGGTAATTTATAGTGTACTTTTCCTCTCCTTCACTTAAAGCCATGCAAAAAATATATGAGGTTTTTTTGTGGATGAGTAGGTTAATTAGTTTTCTGATCAACATCCTATAGTTGCCAGCTATGGTCCTTGCAAAAATCAAAACCGGATTCATTATAATAAACAGAACTGCATTTTTTAAACTAATTCCTAGTAATAACAGTGGGTCTATTTTTGCCAATATAACTCAATCTTTACCAGTATCATTTTGTGTGTGTGTAAAAACTTCCACTTTCTGCTGTAGGCAACTGCTCTTTGGGTCCTTCTGGAATGAACATTCAGGGAGGGGGGGTGTTACAGCAAATTACAGAAGAGCTGTCGGACCCCTGCCTACTCATGCAAGCATTGGATCATACAGTCCAACCCCAACCAGTCTGTTGGTAACGACCACCACGTGTGCATCTGTATCTTGGACAGAGCGTAGTCCCATGCCATACAGTTGCTCCTTTTTTAAGCAAGAGGAGGAAGCAAGGAGGATGGTTGCTGGATTATTGGGTCCAAATCACCCACTAAGTATGATCCATGGGGATCATACCTTGGTGCACAAGTAAAGTGACTGGAATGGGGGGTGAATCTAAGCAATTCCTACAGCTTTTCTAAAAGGAGGAAACATCTTTCTTACCATGAGGGGGTAACTCCTTCCTCCAGGAAGGAGGAATTTGAAAAGGAATTGGTCTCAGACAGGAGGTTTTGGGCCACAATGTTTCAAGATCACTCCAGGAGCAAAATATCACATTTACTGAAGGGTGTCGTACAAAAATATGATTGAATCTTAAGAAAAAGAAAATGCCAAATATTCTTTTGCCCTTCTTTATAACAGAAGTAATCAATGGAAATTCTCAAATTGGGAGAGTCGCTCAAAGGATCGTAGTGTCGATAGGAGTGATGTCCTCCCCAGAGAGTTCATGCGCGGAAGTTTTGGCCTGGCCCATGGTCTGACCACAGTGCCACTGTTGTGCGGAGAGCGGGTCTGTGTGAGGATTCTCCTTAGCAGTACTGAGCAGATTCTTTAACTAACTGCAATAAAAGCTCGTACTTTGTTTGCACTTGTTTACCAAGCTTGGGTACTTCCACTTCGTGTCAAGCCACCAAGGAATCATCAAAAATGAATAAAATCTAGCACACAAACTCTATCTAGTACTACCTAAGTGGGAAGGAGGGATTTACCTTCTCCCTTCACACCATGCTGTCCTTGAATTTTTTTGTCTGTCCTTTTATTTTGGGAGCATTTGCTCTCCATTAGGAAAGGATCTGACTACACACTCTTGGGTGTCTGCAGCAACTCCAGCTCTAGTCCTTTGGAAATGAGATTTCCTGGCCACTGATAACTCATAAAATAGGATCCCTGTGGGGTTAATGGCAAAATAGTTCAATATATTAAGAAACATATGAGATAAAAAAAAATTAGTGTCATTTTCTCAAACCTTCTACCTATCTCAGTGCTCCACTTAACACGAAGTATGCTGTCAAGCGTCAGTCTGTTCAGCAGCAGTGTTTAAGTTATTTACCAGGGAAAAAATTAACAATATCATGCAGCACAGACTGCAATAAACATTTTGATTTATTCCAGTGATTCTGCGGAGCCCTTTTAAAGGACGAACAAAAAGGTTAGGGGGTGTAAATCAAAATTGGGTTGTCATTTCCTTATCCTTCATTTTCCTGCTTTACTAGTTGGGATAAACTGTGGGCTCATCTAAATTATATCCCTAACAGTGGCTGCAGCAGGATGGGTGATGTGAGTAATGCAGTGTATTGGCAGAACCCAGGAAAAAAACGCTTATGCTACTCTGAGCAAAACCAAATGGAAAGCAAGAGGGGCTCCTTTTAAGCACTAGAGTTTATCAGCAAAAAGAGTCTGTATGGCAAAAGAATTTCTGCTGACAATTTAGGATGGAGTATCTTTATTATCTCATTGTTATGTCCCAGTCATTATCCATTATTATGGGTATCACCAGGTCAGAATATGTGAGTGCTTCCCAAGCCACTTCCTGGCAATGAAGTTATCCCAAATCTCTCCTCTGGGCAGTTGCAGCTGAAATGCTTGAGTTTGGAGACTGGGAGCATGACGTGCTCTGAAGATCAGCAATTGCAGCTAGTTAACTTCTTAAATTATTCCACCTAGGTCCACCAGAGGTAACCTAGCTGTACTTTCACTGTGAATCTTGCAGCACAGGGCCTGAAATTGGTGTCCAGACTAAACCAGGCAGTTTGCTTTCCATCTTCCTCAGCAGGCTTTTTTACAGTAGTGTCCTGGTTTTGGCAGGGATAGAGTTAATTTTTTTCCTAGCAGCTGGTATAGTGCTGTGTTTCGGATTTAGGATGAGATAATGTTGATAACACACTGGTGGTTTTCGTTGTTGCCAAGCAGTCAAGGACTTTTCAGCTTCCCATACTGCCCTGCCAACCAGAAGGTGGGGGGCAACCAAGAAGCTGAGAGGGGACACAGCCAGGACAGCTGGCCCAAACTGGCCAAAGGGATATTCCATACCATATGACGTCATGCTCTGTATACAACTGGGGGTTCACCAGGAGGCGGGGCAGCTCAGGAACTAGCTGAACATTGACTTCGGGTGGTGAGCAATCACTCATTTTTTTTGTTGTTTATTATTATTATTACTACCATTACTGTTACTGCTATTGTTAGTACTACTACTACTACTATCATCATTATTTTATGTTCTATTAAATTTTCTTTATCTCAAGCCACAAGTCTTACTTTTTCTTCCTTTTCTACCTGTGTGGTTGTTTTAGCTGCCAAGAAAGTTAACCTACGACAAGTAAGACTGACATATTTCTTTTACTGTTCTGGGGCCTCAATAGCTTTAATACGCTTTCAGAGTTTTGAAGTTCCACAAAATTTCCATGAAAAGTTAACTATCTCCTTCTCCTCCCAAAATATTTTATATGATTTATTAATTTAGTTTAAGTATCAGTTGCTCTGAAAAATTATTTCAGACCAAGAACAAAAAAAATCTGCATTTTTGAAACATCATGTACTACATTATAATCTTGAATATGGTTTAACATGTTTGTTTGTGTTTTCTCTAGATGACTTGCTTTTATTTTCAAATGTTTTACATAGACATTCAGTATCTGCTATGTATTGCTGATGACTTTTATTTTGGATAAAAAATGTTTGATAATAATGTTCTGTCTTATTGTGCTGCTGTGGTATGATACCACACCATGTATTTTGGTTTCTCAAATCAGTATTTACCTTCTGTTATATTTGCATATATACCTTCTGTGGTAAATGCTAATTGGAAATGTCAGAGTTCTTTTTCAATTTAATTAGCATAATTGCACACAGAAAAGAGTGGAAATCTCTTTTAATTTAAATAACATTTATTAAGACTGTCCAGAATATAATTGTTGTTGGAGTTTCCTAGGCAACCTTAAGCATTTTGACTGTCAACTTACGAAACAGCTTGACATCTGAAAATTCCTGCAAAGTTACACGCTGGAGAAGGGCTGCCATTCAGCTCCTTGATTTATTCCATTTTCACCTCTTCTACACAAAACAGATTAAAGAACCTGATTTTCAGAATGTTCTTTAATTGTTTCATGTTCCTGCCTTTTTACTGTGTGCTTTTTGGGGACTGAAAGTCTTGTTTGGGAAATGTGGTCCCTGATCCACTACACTTGTAGAGAAAGGGAACCAGCTCCCTGTCTGCTAACAGCAGAGAAGATGCTAGGTGGATGTAGCTGCTGGGCATATTTCTAGTTTTATCAAGTAGATCTGTCAATGGTGCTCCCATCAAAAACATAGGATCTAAAGAAAGCAGGTACTGGTATTTTCTGGCATGTGTGTGAGTCAAGAATGGGTAAGCTTGTTTTTCAGCAATGACATGCGAGGTAGGCTGTGAAACTCAGCTACAGACAGATGTATGAGACAACCCTTTTACTCAGTGACATGCATTCTGCAGACTCCCTAAATGTTCCACTTTATTTTAGGTAAGTCATTTCTATTCTGCCAAATTTCCTCACACATGGCGTTCAGAAAGAAATTCACAGGAATGTACAAGAGGAAGGGATTATTTCAGGTACCATGGAGACGCCACAAAACCTCATTTCCCAGGTAGTAGTAACCTAATAGAAATTCAGATCTGCAATAAAATATCCAAAACAACAGCTGAACTATCAGAAGGTTTTATCTGAAATCTGCACAGGCAGTTAGTCTGACCACAAGAACTAGAAAATAACCATGCTAAGACTTGCAAAAATCTTTAAAGGGGCCTTTTTCACAGATTTTTAGACTCCTCTTTCACAAAAGCACACATAATCTCCATTGACCCCAAGGAGAATAAAATCCTTATATATGCGAGGGCATTTATGAATTGACGACTACACAGCTATAGGGAAGGTCGATGGAAATAAGTGTTAAACAACCATAAGAACCCAGTGCTCTTTTTAGAGTAAAAATGTCTTTGGGTGGGGCAGTTTATTACTACATGGAAAGATATACATAAATAGAACCATACAGAGTTTACAGGGGTTTATATTTGATTTTTTTAATGTTAACTTAATTTCTATATCTCAAGCTTTTACAGAAATTACTGAAGCACATTAAAATTGTTGTCAAAGTGATTTTTTTACTCTGAGAACAAACGAATCAAATATTGTAATAACCTTTCTATGTAAAATATGAAAAAAAGAATTTTTACTTATTTTTAATGAAGGGCAACTCTCTTAGTAAACATTTGTTTTTAAAACCACACAATTTTCCAGCAAAGACTCTCCCTCCCTTTGGGGGGGAGGGGGAGAGAGAGAGATATAACATCAGATAGCTTTAATGATGCTTCTCTAAACATTTGACAAAATTAGGCCTGTTGTTGTTTGGGCAGTTGAGTACCATTAGAAGGCCACAGCCACAACTCTCAGAGCAATGGATTATAATGACAGTCAGAGATGGCGTTTAGCCTGATATATGAGGCAAGTCACAGTTCATCTTTCCTCTCTTTCTCCATTTGCAAATACTAATCTCCTTTAAAAGTGCTTTTAGATAAGCTTACAGAAGCTGATATAATTTCACTCATGCTACTGTATGAACTGTAATAAATATATCTCTTTAGAAATACCTGGAAATGGTACACTCTAGTTTCTTATTAACGTATTACCACAGTAAATATTACAAGTGATGCTATGAAATTTCTTGAAAACTAACCCCATGCTTAGCACGAAATAGTGTGCTGTGTGGAACAACCCTGTTTAGATGGGTTGAGTAACTCTCCTTGGTTTTTCCTAAAGCCAAGGAATTACTGTCTTGAACAGAAATGAATTCTAAAATAATTGAATTTATCTCCATTCAAATAACACTTTGGAGCTTTTCTGGAAAGACAGCCTGTTCCTCAGTGTTGGTGCTGAGGTGGTTGCTGAGCTTTGTGCAAGAAGAAATACTTCCAGGAGTAATCCATGGGCTACACAGTCACTGTGGTACAGCTTTCTTTTCCTCACCATTTGTAACTTGACAGCGCACATTTTAAGTGCAACAGAAATGAAACACTGTTCAAAGAATATTTGAATTTTAACGTTTGTTTTCATGGGCACCTTAAGTAATTTGTAAAAAAATACTTGTATTAAAAAGTTCACACTGCACAGTCTTTTTCCACGATGTTATAATACAGGGAAAATCCCTTCAACAGGAATGTACCCGAGGGGAAGTTGATTTACAGTTCTCTCATTTTTTGCTGTAGTTGAGAAGGGCAGAGTGAATGGTTCCTACTGGCATGACAGAGCTGGAAAAAGGAACTTAACCTTAGGCTAAAGCTGGGTTAGGGAGCTCTAGGGCCTTATTTCACTTCAGCAAAGTCACTTGGAGTTCCTGCACTGCAGCTGTATGGCTGTTAGGAGAAGCCTTTGGCCTGTAAATGGGGCTGGGGCACACTGCATCATTTGGTCCTCCTTGTGCATCCCTAATGACTTTGTGGGCTACACAAGTCATTTCCAGACCCTTCTGGTGCGGTGGTTGTCAAAATCAGGTTGCCTTTTTATGTAGCCAACTGAAACAGACTTTGTAGCCTTGGAAAACAGCTCAAGAAAATGTGAAAGGCAATACAGAAACTCTCTGAACACTCAGCATGCTGCAGAATAGATTAAATCTTGAGAACTCCTGGACTAGTAGGACAAGTTTGCAGTGGGTTTTTTTCCCCTTTTCCACCTCAGTTACACGTTTCAGGCATGTTTTGTCAGGCTGCAGTGTCTGGCTAAGCAGTTCACTAGCTCTGTTCCCACACTCTGCCTGTTATCAGTGATGCTGTCTCCCCACTCATCAGGTTCAGAAATTATTATTGTTCCTGCATTCGCAACTTCACTTTCTACTGAGCAGAAAAAAATTTTAGTGGTAAAATAAAATATTATTGAAAAAGGTGTATCTGGATTGGGTCTGAAAAGGGTCAGGACTCTGTCCCATGTGAGGCAGAGCAAGGCTCAGTTGAACCGTGAAGTCATTTGCCAGGCTAGTGGTGATGTCCTTAGCAATGGGAGTGGGCCCAGTGACAAAGGATAAACACTCGCCCTGTGTGGGAGGTAGCCATCTGATCTTTCAACATAGAATCATAGAACCATAGAATCATAGAATGGTTTGGGTTGGAAGGGACCTTAAAGACCATCTAGTTCCAACCCCCCTGCTGCGGGCAGGGACACCCTCCACTAGACCATGTTGCCCAAAGCCTCATCCAGTATAATTCTCAATTCAACATACTCAGGAAAAAAATTAGCTACAAACCCATAGTTATCATTGAATAATCCAGGCTGGAAGGGACCTCAAAGTCTCTAGTCCAACCTCCAGCTCAAAGCAAGTTCATCGTTGACATTGAAAAAGAAAAGAAACAAAATGCAGACACTGGGTAAAAGAAAAAGCCTAAATCAGCACTATAACTATTTCTTTCATAAAAATCATACTCTTTTTGGAATTTGCTGTAAAGTGCCGAAATTTATTTCCTCTAAATTATCTCTTCCTGTGTCATGTTCTCTAGCTTCTCTTTTTTTGTTTGTTTTTAATCATCAGAAATATCCTGCAGTGACTCCTTTCACTGAGGAAAAGGCCTACTGTATCCACCTCCAGTTATAGCTATCCCAAAGGATTTTCACACATGGAACATCTCATATTCCAAGTTCAGTGTAACAGAGGGCACCATATTTCCAATTTGCCTGCTGTGCTATACCTACTGTGACTGTGTTGTGATGCAGGTGGTACAAGAGAGAAGTCTTCTGTGCTGCCCGATGTATTTTTACTACCCAGACCTATGATAGCAAGTGTCTCAGAAGTGTGATGATGAATTGAATAAAATGACATGGATCAAAGCATAACTAGGGGTGTGGATCTTCAGTAAGATACCTGATATTTCTGACAACTTAGATCTAAGAGTAGTGCTGGGTCTCTTAAAGGAGTAATGGGCAGCTGGACCTCACCAGAAAACAGAGAAATACTGATCAGAGATTTAGTGCATCCCAGCATAAAAGAAAATGCTTGTGTAATGGCTGCTTTCATCCAGAGCTTCCATGACCATTGCCTCATTTCTAAGTAGCGCTGCTCCTCACCCGCTTCCTCTCAGGCTGTTGCTTTTAACCACACAGGATGTTTATCTTGTTTCCAGAGCGTTTATCCTCTCAATGTTTCTGTAAGCACTTCCAGCAGCCTTCTCATTTCTAGCAGCTATGGTCAGCTGAGAAGGAGCTCAGCTCTGACCCTCACATGGAAGGAAGTTGCTTGAACATAATTTTCAACTACAGCCATTGAAGCCCAGAGTTGTGCAAGACCCTGAACATACCTGAAAAGCATTCGTGGCCTCCTTCTTCTCCTAAACTATTCAGAAATTCAGTAAGCAGTGGGAACTCAGTGCAGAAATATTATGTTAGCTATGCAGGACCTCTAACGGCTAGAGAATGCTTAGCAGGGTATGGTTGGAACTGAGTGTGGTTGGTGTGTTAGGTGATGGTATGGCTTTCTGGATTATGACACTCAAGTTGTTCAAAACACCTGTAATCTCATTCTTGGCAGCTGTCATTCACACATGGAGCAATAGAGAAGGGCAGGAAATTTCACATTTTCCTTGGGAACTTATGAATGCAGAGGAGGGAAGAATCAAACTCTGCTGCCTGTCATTTGATGCATGAGTGCGGATGGACTGGCCTTCCTAAAGTAGATGAAAAAACACCCAAAGATCTCTGTCTAGATGAACTGCAAGTACTACCAAATTACTTCAGTCAGTGACTTGATTTTGATACTGTATCAATTTCTATTTCTTGGAAATGAGCATTTAATTCTTGATTATTTCATTTTCATGTCTTTGCATCAGGCCTCTATTTGAAGGTGAAAAAGAGTTAATGGTATATCATATAAAAATTAATTTTATCCTTATTCTCCATTTTCTTTAATCCATTGCCAGGCAAACCTTTCCATCTAACCAGATACTCTTGGTTCATCCATTCTTTCTAAGAAGACTTCTGCCATTTTAGCTTACAGAAGGTAGCTCCAGCTACGTTTTGTTATTACACTGGTACGTTGGGCCCCTTTAAAGTTTCTTTCTTACTGTAGTTACCATTGAAGGAAAATTGCTGTTAATTACAATGAGCTTATGCGACCTTTTCACTTTGAGTATTTCTCATGAACAAACCCCAGCTTTTATAACCCCTTCTGCACTGATTTGTGATGCAGAAGGTGGCTGGAGTCAGGCTGTACCTCAGCACCTTTCAGGTAGCTGACTGATTACACTGACTCTGTTTTGTGGATTGCATTTTTTTTTTTATTTTTTTGTTGCTTACCTTAAATCTAACCATCAGCAGCTTCTTATTCTACAGATAAAAGAACTGCTATTTTGTCACTATCGACTTTAAAACTTCAGTGGCTTTGACTTGACTTTAAAGTCCTACTTTACTATGAAGATTTCCCAGGAGAAAAAGAAAAGGATCAGAGTCTCTCAGCATTAACCAAAATAGGAAGTGATATCTGTAACTAGGGTATAAGCAATTCTCTGACAATTCAGGCTAATGAAGTTTTCTCTGTGAATTGCCACAGAGGCTTTTATGACAGAAAAGAGACCAGTAGTTCCAGCACTGAAGTCCCTAAGTATAAAAATGTGCTTTCTTTAACAGTCTAAATTCAGACCTTATTTAAGTGATAAAACCAAGTCAATGATCACAAGATCATGAATGTGTCTTTATAACTTACTAACAACTAAGTGAAAATCACTTCCCAAAAGCTTCAGGATTTAGTGAATAAAACATAAGTCATGTTATCCTCTTCTCTCAGAATACACTTTGGTATTGAGACGTGAGCACTGACTGCTAAGTGAAGTTCGACCAAGTCTTTGCATTTTATACTGCTGAACTTTGAATAGCATCAACGCCCAAAAGCTATGACAAGTTAGGCTAGGAGAAACACATTTCTTTCAGTAAAATGCATTAAGATATTTGCTTTTGGAGGTATGATCTTAGTTTATCAGTTTCATTATGAGGCACAAAAATTGAGAATCAGGGATTCTTCGTTTTCACCAATTTTCCCTTTAACTTGAATAAAAATATCCCTGGGGGAGGCAGAAGGGAGGACACAATCTCCTCTGCTTTGTTTTTAATTCCTAGCTCAGTTACAGCAGTATAAGTTGTCAGTTCTCTAGAAATCTGTGGAGATAGGCCAGTTTTATAGTAGTCTAGGAGAAGAACTAGGTACTAATCTGCCTAAAGAAGCATATCAGCTGCAATAAGACTGCTGGACTTGTTACAGCTGCGGAAAACTGAATATCATTAGCTGCCCCTCATTTATTTTACTGTTAGGCTTGCAGCATTTGTGTTGAAGTGGCACACATGAAAATAAAAACAGTCTGCTTCTCTTATGTTCTGTATATCTCTGTGACATTTTTAGCTAAAAAATTAAGAGATAGATTGCCTTGGTAAAAGGTAAGCTGCCATCCAGATTTTTCTACAGAAGAGAAAAATGTCTTTTTGCCCATTTATTTCTATGAATATATTTATTGTAAGGTGAGAGGTACAGATGGCTTATGAAAAGAGAGAATGGAAATGGCATTATGAGGCACTTTTATATAGGCTTTTAAATAGCAATTATCCTAACATTTCTAATGAATATACAAAGATCACCATACTCTCTTGTGTCTTAGGACCATAGGCTAGGTGTCATCTTTGACATTTATTGCCCCTCATGTGGGTTTTATCACTAAGATTGCCACAAATTTATTACTAATACTCAGTTGATATATAGAGAACCATTAGAAAATAATGTTTTATATTGGTCCAATACCTGTCAGTTTGTCTTGTCCCCATTATTTTTGTATGTAGCTCATAAGTTTTTTGACATTACCTGTGAACTGCTGTTGAGTGACTGGAATTGAGACTGAAACTTTGCTTATAGCACCAAGTTTGAATGTTGTCCAGGAGAACTCAGTACCATGCAGACAGATATATTTAATCACTAGAGAGCAAATCCTCCTTTCTTAGCAATAAGAAAAGCAAACACTAGTTGTAAAGACTGCTGTAATGAACATATCAAAAGGAATTTTGAATGCCTGGTCTAACAAAAGTGGGGTTGGTTTCTCCTCTGTCTTACAACTTGCCATGTTGTATATATTGTGCAATAAGAGATTGCACTTTTCTTTCACTGAATAGCACGATAGGGCGATGTTTCACAGCACAGTATTTTCCATCATGTTAATTACAGGGTCCAGCACAAAAGAGTGACAAATCCCACCTGTGTGGCATCATCTCAAAATCCTGGTGAAGCAGCCATTGTGACCAGTATTTCTTGTGGAGAATTCAGGGAGAAAGCAGCAATTATCACAAATGGGAATTTCAAATGTTAGTAAAGTCAATATGACCTGTGGAACACATTTCTAGTTTTTTTCAGACTTCTGTATAATACTTACCCTAAATTTATTATATATTTATACAGCAGTATATAATCTATCCCTCAGTAACAAAATTTAAGATCATGTATTTTTAATCTTCATCTTCAGCTATTCCTCATTCTTAAAACTGCATTTGAGCAATGAGTCTGCAGGGTTCATGGAATACAATTTTTATTAGAAAGATAAGGATATTCATTTTAATTGCATAGAAATAGGGTACTGATTCTCATTCTCTCCATACAAACACGAGTTTATGATTTGCCCTATAGAGCGCAAACAATGATCTCCCCCTCTGTATTAATTGCTAATTCTCAAGATGTCCTCAGACTAATATTGCTTTTGTAGAAGACCATTTCCTGCAATCAATGACAGCACTTTTCATGAACCTGCTTTGCCATTTATTAAGCACTAAACAAATGGTCCAAAGCAGGTAAATGGCTGTTTCTGAGGCCAGTACAGATAATTCAAAGCAAGATAATAAATTATCTTTGTGTCCTCTGATTATGTACATTATAATTAAGAGAATAACTATGCACTGATAGGGTCAGTATAAAAACTGCAGAGGCCAAAGGGGATAAACTCAGCTAACTGTGCTCCAAACATGTCAGTCATGACTATCAAGTTATGTCCTTTCACTTCCTTTAAGGAGATTTGTCTAAAGGACGTTGGTCACCTTCTGTCTCATTTTGTCTTTTATACGTATTGCCACTGATAGAGCTTTTGCAAAGACTAAAAGAAAAGGCTGACTGACATTTCTGAAAAGCATGTAATTAGCTGTACATTAGTGAGCTTTCAGATATCAGCTGGAGCAGCTCTGCTCTTTGTAAGCATTTGACAGAAGCTAGCCATTGTCGTGAGTACCAGCTTCCTTTGCTGTAGTTCATCAAATGGCTACAGGTACCACACAATTATATTTGTTTTAACTGGAAGTCTGTCATATATTTTTGGCGACAGGTGGCAAGGTTCAACCTGGCAGGCTTTAAACACGCACCTGTGGAGAGAAACTTCAGGTCAGAAGCACTCACCGTGCAAAGGTCACTACCTTGTCGCGTATTTAAACTAGCTACAGAGGAGCACTCCAGCTGTGATGAGCTCTTATTGGGTTTCATCTCCCACAAACAAACATCTGAATGTCAGGTAATCTCTGAGAGTAAAGACCCTCTGAATACCTTGGGAGAGTGATACAACTAGGGTAATGACATAAGAATAAAAGATATTTTCAATGGTTATTGTATATTGGTTGTATACACTATTGTTGTATAATACCAATAGTAGTTGTATTTATAATCAGTTGGTTTATTTTTTTAATGTGTGACAGCTGAACAATATGATTTCGGTCTCACTCAAATAGATGTAAAGTCAGTACAACTTTTCAGAGGAGCTTCTTGAATGATTTATAGCATTCTCCCCAAGATCAGAGTCAAATCAGACCTAGGAATTTTTAGTGATGCTTTCAGGTAGTACAAGTAGATTGTCTCAAGAGAGGTGTGAAAAATGGCTTTGTCTAATTTCTACTTTACATTTTCATGACAAACTCAAATCTCAGACAGGTTTTTCAAGAAATTTGATATGGTTGATGAACCTTTGGAGTGAATTGGCCAATTTATGGGTCGGAATCAAAATAATTTGTTATGAAGGCTGGTGACATTTGGCAGTTCAACTAAGTTCTGCTTTGGGATGTTGGAACATGAAGTGAAATTCATGGGCTGTAAATCTGTGAAAGCTCAGGATGAGAAAGAAAGATTTTTATGACTGAGAAAACGATCTCCTTTTTGATACATGACCTGTGGGTTTTTTTAATAAGTGGGAATCTTCCAAATTGTAATAAAATGAGCAGTGGACAGCACATTTAATGACAGACCCATGGGATCTATTGAATAGGAGCATATGAGTGGCATATGCCATCCTGAGGCTTAAATCCTAGTACTACCACTGTAAATGTTTTCTAATTGTGCCCATAAAGCAGAATTATAAAATAGTCTACAATGACAAGCAATATTTTCAAAAGAGACTTAGGAGAACACTCATTTAACATGTCCATAAATAGACCACAAAGAAAAAAATTATTTCCCTTTGTCAGATTTTTACATGTCACATCATAAATTTATTCACAGAATAAACCTGGAAGTATCATCTGAGTTATGCACCTTCCCCTAACAGGATCCCCAGCTTTTCCTACACAATTCCTGGCAAACATTTCTCTAACCTGTTCTCAGATACCCCCGGTGAGAGACCTTGCACAGTGTATGCACACAATGAATCCCAGCACTCGTCTGTCCTTACAGCTAGGAATTATTTCCCAATGTCTAACCTAAATCCAATCTCTCATCTACTTTACTCACACACTTGAGATCTCTCATTTGCTATTTCTCAGAATACTGCAACCCCAAACCATTTTAGGTGGCCTGCAATATATGCAATAAATCTTGTCAGTAGGACACTGAGTGAAGGATTACTGTTCTTTACGTACCAAAATGAAAATGCAAAGCTTGACATTTATGTCTGTTTCTGCTGTTTATCTGCTGTTTCTGCATGGCTTCTAGCACTGTTACCCAGTCATGGTTATCAGTCTAAAATGTGACTATGACTACAATAGGGCTCTTTATGCCTCCATGCAGTCACATACTTTAGAGGGGTAGGATTTCTGTTATTTCTGACATAGGGAATACTGTTTAGAAAAAGGCATAGCAGGTATGTCATACAGAAACCTGCAGTCTTACTTACACTGGTGTGATTTTATTTCAAGATGTGTTTGCACAATTTCTGCCTGTAGCTCTTCTGTTATGTTTTGTTTGACACTTGCCTCTGAAGGTATGTGAAGTAGCAAGTGCCCCCCTGTTAGCTGTTATTAGCAGGAGAAAGCTGTCTTTTATGATGCTTCCTAGGCACAATTTTGATATACATAATAGTAATTATATTTGGAAAATCATGTCCTTTGCTGAGTTTTTGTGCACTTAGTATAATTAAAATTTGCAGTGTTTATCTTATTTTGCATACTTCTATACAAGAAACACTGCAGTTAGACAATTTGCCATCTGGAAGTGGTAACACATTATTTTAATCCAAAGCTTTGTATTGTGTATCAGTAGGAATTCCAGTAGCAACAAAGCTATTATTGCTATGTCTAGCAGCACCTATTCTGCAAGTTTCAAACATTGCCTTGCCCTGACAGACACCATGGCCTGATCAGCTGCTTAGATAACTCATAGATCCCGAGAAGATGCCTCTCTGAATCCATTGTTCTACATAACCACATGAAGGACAGAAGTTTGACAGAGTCAAACATAACATTCAGGTTAAGTTTTATTTGTTCATTTGAAACATTATCACTTTCATAATAAGTTATACTTTAAAAAATGTTTAAAACTTTCAAAACTAAAAACCTTTCTTCTTGCAGTCCTCAAACATGAAACGGTGACATGAAAAAAATGTGTATTTGTTAGTATCTACAAGCTCATCAATGAACTTCCTCAGAGTCCGGACCTTTTCCAGTCCTAAGTATTGTCATGAGGAAGAAATTCTGTGCAATGCAAAGCAAAAGCTAACAGAAACTATCCTGAGACACTGTTTGTGCTTCAACAGCACGGCGTTCCCATGGACATGCTCATGGTATTAAAACACCCGCTTGTGCCTCAAGAAGTGTCCTGACTCTCACCAGTATCTCATTACCACAATTAAGCAGGCTTTGCCTTGCAGTAGTTAGAATAATTCCAGGAGTTAACTTCATTAACCAGTCTATTTTAGTAAATTTGTGGTTTATGTACTTGTAAAATAATTTTTAGTTTGTAAATCTCTACTCATAGGTGCTAAGTAGCCTATAAACAAACACAGATTCTAAGATGAGACTCTAATAACTGGGTCTAATTTGTCTTAAATCCCTGAAGTCCTGCAGTACATGTCAGATGCCCGGTAGGTGATTCACAGCTTGCTGACTAAAATGAAAAAGAACCCCTGGGTTACTGGAGCTAATAAATAACATTGCAGATTTCTGCCATTAAATGCTGCTGAAGTGCTATAAGGTAAGAATGACAGAATCAGCTTTTTTATTCTTTAATCTTGATGCACAGCGTTAATGATTTAACACTGACACCCCTCACACAAGGAGACACCTTTCATTTCTGAAGAGCCCCATGGCTGATTGATCTGATTTACCATAGATCTGTCACTAACCAGCCCTTGGCTGAATGACACCACTGTTTTATGAATAAAAAGGACTTCAGTGCAAAAAAGTGATTTTTTTTTTTTTTTCCCCCCAGGTGAAAATTTTTTTTGGGGGGAAGCTTTCTAAATAGTACATAGGAATGATGAGCTAATCCCTCAATTGTTCCAAAAATATGTTTGATAGGAGTAGTGGAAAAGAGAAAATGGTTCCCAGGGTGAACTCCAGGTATAGCGAAGTATGAGATGAAATCAGAAACAGAGCAACAGCAGCATTAGAAAAACACATTCTTCAGCCATTATACAACGTTATTTCTTATTATAGAAAATAAATGAGCACTTTTTAAAAAGCATACAAGTTATTTGTATTTAGTATATTCTGCAAGATAAGGAATGGCAATAATTTCTAGAAATATTTCTAATGCAAATGAATTTACAAAAATAAATTTGTCAGACTGTCTAAATGCATTTTGTAATTCTTGCAAATATGTAAATAAGCATGATGACCCTTTATTTCTTTATTGCATAGAAGACATTCACCTCAATTCTTTTAAGAAAGACTTTATCTTCTCATTAATTTTGGTGTTTCTGAGTATTTTTATACAAAGATGCAGATGAGAGTTGTACTAATAGCTATATCAAGATGTTTATAGGATTAGATTGTAGACTGTAGTCTTCCAATTTGTTTCTTTCAACTACTACAATCTTTTCTGTCTTTTTACAAAAGCACTTCCATTTATTTAAACATTTTGCTAATCTCTTCTTTTGCTGAGATTCAGAATAGTAGCTGCCATGGCATCTTACCTCCAGCTGTCGGAGTTCTTGTATATTTTATTGTAATATAAGATACTGTACATCACAGGAAAACTTTTCTAGTTGTAGAAAACAACAGTTGTGCAATGGATGTGCTCCTTCTGAAAGAATCCCAGAAAACACAACTGTATCAGTCTACAAATCGTCTTTCCGTTACACAGAAAAGCAAAAGCCCAGATGTTTTTTACATGACACTACAATTTGCTACCACCACACCTGTGAAGAATGGAGTTTCCATATCCTTAACATCTTAGACCATAGACTGTCATTAAGATCCATTTAGGCTATAAAATAATACAACAGTGAAATGAGAACTCTTTCATGTTGAAACATCTTTGATGATGAAAATTAATAGCAAAAAGCTCATGCCTTGCCATAGAGGGTGGAATTATTCTCCAAAATCTCGACAGCACCCCCTCCCACTTGGCATAGAGATGGAAGCTCTGTTATTGTCATTGCTATAATCATATTATTTATAGACTGTCTGTTTATAGATGAGGCAGCTGTGTGTGTGTAGTTGCCTATTTCAGCTGGAAATAGAAGGCGCTGGGCACAATACTGTTCAATACATCTAGCAAGCTTGGAGGAGTGACTGAACCACATGAGTCCGCTGGCTCACCTGAACTTGATAAATGGAGAGCTGAAGCATGGAGAATCCACAAAGGGCCGGGAAGACAATGCACACCTTTCAAACGCCACTCACGGCATGTAGGTCCCTCAGAGTGTGACTGACACAGAGCACGGGTGCTTTGCCACCTCCCTCACAGCCTTTTCTCCACTGTGCTTCCTACCTCTTCCACTCTGTCCACCCCATCCACGAGCATCCTTGCCTCTCCTTACTGAAGGTATTGTGAACTACATCCTTGAACTTCATTCTTTACAGCACAGGGGACCCTCTGTCGTGATTTCTTACTATTTTACAGTCCCAAACTTGTCTAAGCAGTCCTGTCACACCACAAGTTTGATCCTCCTTGCGAAGCACATTCCTGCCATACTTGACTGCTCCTCAGCTGCTTCTGCTCCTCTTTGCTCATTTCAAGAGCCAACAGAAGAGCTGGTTGAGACCTCCTGGGCTGATTAACATAGACACTCCAAATATTCCAAGCTTAGGTACAAATTGGCTTGGATGGTCCCCAGCTGAGGTCGGGGATAAACTGATCCTCTGGAGGTGTCTGCCACTGAAACGATTTCTTCTCAGCTGGAAAGACAATCTCAGTATCTTACTTCACAAAAAGCTGCAAATGTCACCAAGCAAGGGAAATCAGCCTGCTGCAGTGCATATTTGTACTGTTACTCCTTACCAGACTTTATAGATCTATAGCTTGTCTTATGTCAAATCCATATTTTCTTTGTGAACACAGAACAAATGCACTAAATCTTTAGTTATTTTTAAAATAAGCTTGATTTCATTTATTATATCAGTTCTTATCTCCTGCATTATGGAAGATACCATAAGACAATTCACTTGCTCAGAAAGTCACCTGGGAGAGGAAAGGATTTTACCTTACAGTGCTACTGACAAGGGACTTAGATCAGCAGCAAATATTTTGACCGAGTATCCTACTTCCCAACAAAGCTTTAAAGAATGCCATTTAACTAAGGGATACTTTCCTTTGATATAGTAGGGTTATATTCTACTTTCAGGGCTTAATCCATCAGTGCAGGTTCTGAAACAATTTCTCAGGTGTTGTGGACTAAATCTTGCTCTAAATAACCTTCAAGTAAATATGAAATAGTGCCACCGTTGTCATTGTTGGAAATCTAACAGTAGCAACAAACATGGGGCAATTTTTTTCTCTTCCATGGAGTAAACATTAGAAAAAGTTATGGTAACTGTGGAATTAGATATTTCTAAATGCTCGGTGGGTATATGTATGAAATACTCTTCACTGTGGTCATCATGAAGAGACATTACTCATGGCACATATGACACTGAATTTCCTAACTCCCATTAAGCTGTGAGGGAATTACCTAAGTTCTGTTGAAAATACAGACCTTGGTGCTGTGCCACAGGTCTCAGCTCCAGTGTTCACCCTGGATAAAGAGAAGGGAGCAAAGAGGTCTGAGTTCGGAGGAGCTGAGCAAGAGCAAGGGTAGGTGTACCTTACGTGTTTTGAAAGACAGCAAGAGCAGAAATGGAGGACATTACTTCCAGAGGAGGTCCAAGCACTCCGGGCAGAAAGCAGTCCCTTGGCTCCCGTACACAGCTCTGTTGCAGCCAGACATACCTGAAAAACCACAGTTTGACTTTTAATCTACATTAATTCCAACTTTCCAAAGGTCTCCTCTAGCCGACTACAGAGCTGAGCAATTTCCTTTGCTGCTTCTTTTCTGCATGGTTGCCTGGATACTCGGTCTCCTTGAGGATCTGGCTGATTAAAGCGTGGTTGCAATTTGGTGATTTGAAGACCCTGATCTGTCATCTAGATACAGAAATCCTTAGCAAAAAAAGAGTGATTTGTCAAGTGCCTGCTTTAGCGAAGTTACTTAGACAGAGTTATCCACAAGAAAACTCAATGATTTACAGATTTTTCTCTTATATGAATAAACATACTACATGCAAAATGAAGTTCAGTGATGTTAATTCACCATTTGCGTTACTGTGCAAAGCAGCATATTTTTTGGCACTATTTATTCCTATACTATGTCTCGCTCTTGTTTAATGTACAACTTGATGGCTGCCTCCAGAAGCAGGTACAAACCTTTCCCGGTGTGAGAACGTCATGGGCTAATCAGCATGTTGTGACCCTGTTTTCTCAGGGCTGTCACAAGTTCCACTTTTGATATAATCCTTAGTAAGAAACCACAGCAAACATACCAAATTGTAGCAAGATAGGAGCTGCATTGGGTTTGTGTCTTTCCAGATCTTACAGAGTTCAGAAACAGCAAAATTCCCTCCTTACTGGTCAGCGTTCGTTGCCCACTTTGCTCTTTTCTAGAATTACAATATACGTAGCAGGAAAAATGATCAAATTTGGAATCCAGTAAATTAATAGACAGCATGCCATGTATTTATCTAAAGCCTGCAGGAACTTATCTTCACATAAAAATAAATAAATAAACTTTCCATGCAAAACAGACGAAACATGGTAAACATAGGATTTAAAAGTTGTCAGGAAATAGTTTTCCACAACAAAAATTTTTCCTCTGTGTCTGGATGAGGGGGGAAGTATTTAGAAAAGAAAATCAAAGACAATCTATAAAGATGAGAGACTGCCAAAAAATTAATTGCAGGGTATATTTCTCAATTTTATATTAAATTGAAATTTCTATCTCACATCTAGTAAATCTTTCCTGATAAAAATTTAGGCAAAACGATTAAATTGTTGAGAAAATACTCAGTCTCCAAAAAACTGAAGTGAAAATATACTTAATAAGTATTTCCAGTCAATTTACTTACAACTTGATGTGAAGAACTTAGAATTTTATAATCTGGCTAGTCATCTAAATAGTGTGCTTTTGGGTGGATTTTATTTTATTTTATTTTTAATAATGAGAGCATTAAATCCATTTCCAGAAATGGTTAAAATTCTCTAAAGTCTTTAATTATTTCTCCCTTTTTTTTTTTTAATTATCCATGACTTTCTGTAAGCCTTTGAATTTTGTTCCAGCATTCATTCAGCCATTTCTCAATTACAGCAAGGCAAATAAAATGTCCTTCCCATTTCAGTAAATTTTAAGGTATCTTCTTTGCTCCTGTGTAACTCAAAAAATGCAGAATTGTTACAAATCAGAGCTTCCAAGGCTGTCAGTTTTCTATTCTTATTCAGCAATACTTAATGTATGTGCATGATTTTAGCATATTAGTGAATAAAGACAGACTTGAGGACATAGAAAAAGATTTTGTTCAACTAAGTTTTAATTTCTTTGTTAGGAATAATATAGTCTAACTGTATTATTTGCATTTAGAAACTCAGTATCAGATTCAGTTTCTTGCTTATTCATTTCCAGTACTGTAACTTTTGTTTAATTTTATAGTTATGATCTTTCCTCCCAAATAAAAGTAATTATGCAGGATATGAAGTTGTGCTGAATGCCTAGCCTTGCTTCCAACACAAGCAGCATATGAATTGGAGAGAAATAGTAGTTGCCTTCCTGTTGCAGAAGGTGCAGAGAGAATTCCTACCTCTTTTGGGAAAAGATATAGATTTTGCAGTTTTCCTGTCACAATCCCTTTTATCCCAACATATGGAGCACCAATTCTTCTCCTTAGGTAGAGCAACAAGTAATTGGAATGAATAATGCCATAACAAGTCCAGACAGCAAAGTGATAGAGGTCAGTTACTTGATGGTTTCTTTGTTTGTCTTAAGATAATGTATTATAATCTCTTTTTTTAACGCTAGCCACAATGATATGTTTACTTCTCTTACTGTTGATGACAAGCGGAAACCTGGATGCTGAAAGTCAGGCATCTAAATAAGCTTGATCCCATCTGGTATAAACACATATACATCTTTTCTTTAGATACTAAATAGTCTTAGCAAGCTGTACTGACAGACAGCAAAATAATGGGAAAATATAAGGTTTGTTTTCTTTTAGAAGAGAAGGCACAGCTCATTTTTTTTAATTCCAATTAACTGCACTACTGATATTAATCTCAGAAGATGTTAAGCAAGAAGATGACACAGCCCTTAAAAGAAAACAGGGAAAAAACCCCAAATCAATGACAATATATTGCAATCTGACAAAACCTCTTATACATATGGAATAGTATTTCCCATTTATAGACCTTTAGGAGATTTTAACACAGGTTGTCTGATTTCACAACCCAGGGTACAAAAAAGAGGTGGTATGTGTGGGAAATGAATAGTATAATGAAGTGAGAAAACAATCTCATTCTTACAGTACTGTGTGATTGGTCTTAGTCAATCTTCAGAAAACTAAATATAGAAAGGTTCAAAGAGGATTAAATCTGCAGTAACTGAGGGTGTCTAAAGAGGTTATGAAATGAACATAAAGTTTAATTAATTCAATAGATGAGGAACTGCTTAATAGCATAATTACTTGAATTTATTGCAGATATTTCATAATATGTGAGAAATGAACACTTTAACCCTGAAATTACTGAGCTGCATGATTCACTCCTTTCTGCTGAATAGATTATTCACTTAATTGTTAACAATTATTATACTCCTTAGTATTATTATTATTTCTGTGATTTTTTAAATATGTGTGCTCTGATTTACATCTCTCAAACACACCAAAACTCCCCATTTATGGAAAAAAGTTACAAACTATTTGTTTTCCAGAAATGCGTATAATACCTGGGTGACGCTGAGTGTGAGGATATTATTTCAGCTCTAACTTGTGGTGAAGAGTCCCTCTACACTTATACAGAAATAAGAATAACTTTAAGAGGTATTACATCTTTTTCTGAGAGGTAGCACAATTCAATTACTGTAGAAAACTAAAATAAAAATACTGTCTTAGCTCAACAGAAAAATATGTGGCACAACTGGCTTCCCATGAGCTACGTTTTAGTGTAAATACAGAAATATCCATGTAGCTATAAATCTCATGCACCACCCGGCTTCTGGTTGCTTTTAAATAGTGAACATGGTAAACACCATAGGCTCACAATCTCTTTAAGGTATAATATGTCACTTTTTTTCCCCCTCTTAAATACATCAGTAGATTTTCAAAGTTACTATTGCTACTTCATTTCTGCTAGTATCCTTGTTTCAGTGTTATCTGCGTGCCCCTGGTTCAGATCAGGTTCTCCCATTGCTGTTGAAGTTGTAAAAATACAGAAAGACATTTTTTCTCCTGTAGATCTATCATAACCAATAAATTAGTCATGCCATCAGAAGGGAACTTGTTGTTGGCTAGCATTTTATGAGCTTCATGAAAGTTCATTTTAGAAGTCTGTCCTGGGATTTTTGCACACTTAAAAAAATACTAGTTTTCGGTGTAGTTTCTCTCTCTTATATTAGAGGCAGAGACTAAACTGGGAGCTTTGAAGATCTGGAGTTGATCATTGGGTGACTGGAAGTATGAAGAGAGAAGCAGCTTTCTGAAGGATCAAGGGACTAAAAGAAATTAAAGAATATCTGGTGATGTGATCAGTTGGACTTTACCCTGGCTATTTCATCTGTATTAATCAATAAATCTATTCCCTGCTTTCAGAAAGCTTTAGGGGCAGATAAAAAGATATTTACTTAGCGGTATTTTCAAAAAGAACCTAAATACCTAGTACCTTAAAAATTGATTTAAATCATTTGATTACATTGACCAAATGTACTTTCCATAGATTGAGTGACAAGACACATTAACACATAGAGGTACCTAAACTGAGCAGTAAACGAAATGTGTCCTCACAAAGAACAACTTTTAAGTAACACCAAGGATAGTTTTGTCTTCTTTCATTCAGAGGAGTTATCCTTCTGGTTATGGGTGTAGCTCTGTCCCCACATCTAAACCAAAGAGCTTCTGGGTTTCTTGGAATGAGACTGTCTCTATGTACTTTACTGATTACAAGCTCAAAAGCTGGATATTGACCTACATTTTTTTGCTGATGATGTCATTATTAGGTCAAACTATTATTATAAGGAAATCAGCATGGCATTGTACATCCAACAGTGTTTTGACCTTTCCATTGCGTCTTATGGCTGAAGTTCAGAAAACTTCAATATATTTCAAGCAGATGGGCAATGGATTTTTATCATAGTAAGTGAAGAGACCAGGTGGCAGTGGCACAAAATAAAAGTACTCAGATGCCTGTAGTTTCAACTCATAAATAAGATAACCGTGTATTTATTTCAGTATTTGTTGCTCTGCATTAAAACCCTCAAACTTTAAAAATGCAATGCATAATGACAGTTGATGAAGTTGTTGCCAGATATGTATTTTAATGTATCCTGAATTGACCTACCAGTCTGCCAGTAGATTTCCCACTGTTATTCATGAACTTTGAATCAGGCCTTGTAGACTTCCTATCTGAGAAACCGTAATTTTAAAAAAGACAAGGAGAAGGGACTGAACAATCCCAACCTACAAATGCTGTTTAACACATAAACACATATGGCGTGTGGATCAGATCTCTTAGCCACTTTAAGGTCCTTTTCTCCCTTCTTACAAAGGAGCCATAATTCAGATGAAAATGCCCAAAGGAGAACTCACTTTCATATGCTTCCTGCTCACAGAAGCCCAGGAAGAGCAGCAGGAGAAATTCTTTACCCTTCAGTGGTGCCAGATCCACTGAGACACTCAAAAATACATATGGCATCTATAATGGCAATTCCTCCCAGAGAAGTCCTCTGAATCAGGGAAGTGGTGGTGCATCTCTCTCTCCTGTTGGTGCAGCCTAAATTCCAGCCAACTAAATAGTATTGTTTCTTATCATTAAAGAAGGAGGATATGTTTCAACACAAAACCTATCACCTTCAGGCTTGAAATATTCAATACTTTCTGAAGGAAAAAAAATCTCACTCATCTACCCCACACTTTTTAATAGCAACAGCTGCTAAGTACTCACCTCCTATAAATAGTATAATTACCAAATAAGTCAAGGATGTTTAAAGAGATTAGTCATAACCTCTTGCATAAAATACTTCATATACTTAGTTTTTAAACCCAGTTCTTGATCCATTATCATCAAGATTAATCAACTAATATTCGGATATGAGGAAATACTGGGGAGTCATAATTGCGCAATGCTAATCAAAGGCAGGAAGAGTGATGAGAGAATAAAATAAAGGGAGCAGAGGGGTTTTTTCAGATTTCTTTTCGAGACATTTGTACCTACCAATTTTCATTTGCCTATGTGACCTGACTAAACATGTGATGATTGTTTTCAAATTATAAGTCAACAGCAGCAACATGAATAAATTAAAATGGTTGCTTAAAATAAATTGCCAAAATTGCTTTTGAATGGTTTTCCTCCAAAAAACTGGACACCATGGTCTCTCTCAACTCAGGTTACATGAATTCTCTGTTTGATTTTTGCCATCATATTTTACATCAATTAATATCTTTTTTGTTTCTGCAAGAGGAAAGAATTTTGTGTATTTAGGAGTTGGTATATATTTAGATTTAAAAAAAAAAATCTCAAAAAAAAATTTCTGTCCATTTTGACATATCCCACATGAAATCTGAGTCAAAAGAAGTTGAACTTTGGAGCCTCCTACTGAAGCAGAACATCTGAGAGAATATGCTAGATATTGTCCTTCAGGCCTTGACCCAGAAAAGTTAGCATCAAGGAAGGCAGGCTATCTTGCTGACTAAATACTCCAAATATGACAGCAATTATTCAACATTTCTTAAATAAATCAAAATCTTGAAAAAGTACAAGTCCCAAACATATTAATCTTCTGGAAAAATGAATATCTGTCATAACAAAAGAAATTCCAATACTTCCGACTGTTAATATATTTTGCTTGTCTAATTCCAGCACCATTTTTCATATTCTTTAATATATATTTCACCATGGATTCTTTGCAGGAGCCATTTGCATGTCAGCTGTTTTTATTAAGTATTCTGTTTCACTGGCACCTACTCTCCCATCTCAGATCAATTGAGAATACGAGTAACTTAAATATTGGCATTGAACAAAAACATTAGGATGTATTATCAAGATTGTTCCAATAGCAGGTTTCAGTAATTTTCTTTAAAAGAATGTAAATAATCTATCCAAATATAAAATGGCATCTGATTAAAGTTTCCAAGTTCATAAGAAAATAAATGCACTTCAGTTCAACAGCAAAATACAAGGTCCAAGATATACTTTCTAGTATATTATTTTCTAGTAATATAACTAAAACCACATTAGATCAAACTTGATATTCCCGCTTCAGACAACTGTGAATATACTTAACTTTGAGCTTATAAATATGTTCTCTGAGAATTAGGTTGACCGGACAGTCTCTGAGCTTTTAAATTTATGAATTCACCTTGGTTATAGCTAAATTCTGGTGTTTTACATGACCCAGTCACCTAGATGACCAGATCAGAGACATAGTAAGGATGTACCACAGCGTCCTGCCAGCACTCTGACCCATGTTTCCCTCCGAAGGAAACCAAGCCAGCAATGAAGATGATATATGATTGAGTCTTATCCTGTCAGGGAGTTAAGACAAGGCTGCAGCACACACTTCAGGATTTGGGAAGATTAGGCATATCTATTGATTGTTCTTGGATGGATGTTTTTACATGCTTAAAGCCAGGTGTTTAAATAGTTTGTTGATCTGGCAACTGCAGATGATCATTTTCTGGAATTATCTTCCAGGTTTCTTGAATGACAACCAGTGGAGAAATACTTTTTCTGTCACTGATTTTTACCAGTCAAGGTTTTATTTTTCCTTGCCCCAGCTATCTGCTCAATGTTTTGCAGAAACAAAGCCTAGTTTCTAAATGTTCATACTTTATTCCATTCATTACTGACATTCCAAAATAAAACTCTGGAACTGAAGAGTACTGTTTCATGGTTTCCTTTTCCAATTTTCTGAGCAGTTCTGCAGCATATTCTTTTGTATATTCAAAACTAGGCTATCAAAATATAATGCCAATTTAAGCCACAACCATTATTTATATTAGTAGTGAAGGAGGAAAAACGTAGTGGTAAATTAATCTTTGTGCAGCAAAGAACTCCTTAAAATAGGTTTTCAGCATGCATAGTAATGAACTATTGCTATCTCTCCTCAGCAGACATCTTTAAATAACTATGTCCAAAGTTGTTTAAAATCCTTTTCCTAGAATTTCAGTTTCAGTAATGCAAGGAAGACTGATTCCTCACTTATAACGCTGATCAACACAAGCCTCCTTTTTTATCTTCTGCTTAATATAGGGAACTCATGAATCAGCTATGACTTTTACATGCCTTCCCTTTGACCTTCCCACAGATAATCATAATAACGCTGGGCTGCTGAGAATCAATCAGTTTTCATAAAGGCAGCAGCCCTCAGATTAATCTCGTATTATTAATTCTGCAAGTTAAAAAGACAAGCAGAAAGACAAGATGGCTTTCAGTGCTATTTGCTTCCCTAAAAATATTTCCTGTGGATAATAAACAAACAAATTTCCAATCTGGTGAAGCTGTAAATTTGCAGCCTTCATGAAAATTAATTTAAATGGATGTGACTGTGAGGTTGGGATTGTAAAGATTAGGGAGACTCCTGTAGTTATAATTGCCTGTTCAGTTCATCTGCTGCTCTGTCACTCAAGAGTGGCACAGCTGCATTAACAACTCTAATCATAATCTAATTCTCAGATCAAATTCCCATCTTCAATATATCCTTTAATAAAGCTTCCATACCCCATCTTTTAGCCTTAATTATTGCTTCCTGTCTCCCCTGACAACCAAATTAAAAGGTACATGCAGCAGTCCTATAATAAAAAAAAATCACAGATACAACTACTGTACAGCAAATTCACACTAACCTTGTGAAGGTTGGATGGCTTGTGATAACTAGATTTTTTACTGATAGCGCAAGCACTAGAAGATAAGAAATACAATTTTATAATCATGTATTGATTTTTCTTTTTTTCCTGCTAATATGGAAAATTACCTGGGCCAGTTTTTAGATTAGCAATGTGAGAAAAGACAATTTTATAGGAAAACTGTCTAGATCCCAACATGTGGACTGTTTCACTTATTAAATCTGGAGGTCCTGACATGTCAGTTGTTGACAGTAGACATTGTACTAGTTAAAGTTAAATCCCTTTGCACAAGAACTGAGATGCCAAGTCAGCAAGATACTTAATCAGGCATCTACCTTTTGGCATATGAATAATCTCAAGTCAATAAAACTTTTAACATGTTTAAAGTTAGTAAATACCAAAAGCACTTTTTGAGTAGGACCCAAACATTCAGTGTTGTGTCCATGTAGGATTCTGTTTTGTCTGTTATACTGTGCAAATAAGGATTTCATTAAAAGAGTTAAACTGTTGTCTTTGGAAATATAGTAAGATTGCATATCAACATTTCTGAGCCAGGAATACATTTCCATGAAACTTTAATAATGGACTAATACAATCATGGTTAAATTGGGAAAATTATTAGAAAATTAAAATGATGGGACAGGTATGGGCAACAAAAGAGAAGATGATTGTAAGTAAGTGTTGGTAAGGGAGAAAAAGATTAATCAATTATCAAAATATTTCAGCTAATTTAGGAGGGTTTTGAATAGAACAGCACATTATGGTGCTGAGATGATTTTAGAATGTAGCCATTGATTTCAAGGGCAGTAAGCAAAGTCTGTGAGTAAATAGTTTCACAGATAAGAGAGGCCTGCGAGAATGCCAAAACTTTAAACATGGCAGATTTTAATTATCCTGATACCAGTATTGATTTGGATAAGAACTGTTTCAGGGCTAAGGAGACAAATGTGTTTGAGAAAGTAGCAAAGGATTTATTTTCCCAGCAATGTGCTGACCAGTTTTAGTGGCTCGGGGCTATCTTGTGAGTGAATGGATCTTGAATAAACCGGGACATGAGGGACAATTTAATGCAGGCAATGAATCTGAAAGAAAGTTCGGCGAAATGAAAGGGGTTTATCATTTAAATGGATACAGTCTGAAGAACTCTGACCCAGAAAGGAATGTGTTTAGTCATTCTCACTTAGGGTATCTGAAAGTGAGAAATAAAAATGTTGCATAACCTTATAGGTCACTTCTGAAAATGTAGAGATTTCTCCTGTGCCTAGATTTCTGTTGTCACATTCCAAGCTTAAACAAGTGATGGTCTTGGAGACTCCCACCAGTTTTGCAATTGGTCAACTTTTTAACTTCCCACTAGTCACCAAAAAATATTCCTCTTTTTCCTTTTTCTTTTTTTGAGACTTGAAGCATGACAATACTTAAGTATACAATCCAGTTATGTTCTCCTCAGAGAAGAAAACGTGTATAGACAGGTGTAGATACATTACTTTTTAGTCCATAAGCTGAAGTAAGGAGAAATATTTCAGTAATTCTAGTTCTTCATTCTTTTATATTTGGTGGTTTTATGATTACCCAGGTCTTGCCAGACCTGAAGTTGTAGTGCTGTACCAGGGTCAGTATTTGCCAAAGCTCTTAAATGAATCCTTATAAAAGCATGAGTCTTCTCTTTCCATAACATTTATTTGATGGCAGTAATTACCGTATGGTTTCTTCCATCCTTGTAATGTATTTATCTTTACAGGACTCTGTGGATGTAGGAATGTGTTACTATTTCCATCGTCTGTTCTGAAAAGAGAAACACAAAAAAAGTGATGTGATTCATCTGCACTTATAAAGTGGAAGCATAGTTTAAGAGGGGCGGATAAACTCTCTTAATAGTCAATGGAGAGAGATAATTTGCCTTCAGAAGGTAATTCCTATTATCATGCAATAACTCTTGAGGTGACACACACCCTGGTGCAGTCTGAATTTCTGCACTGACTATAGCAGGGAGCTTTAATGACTAGCCTAGACTAGACAGCCAGTTATCAGATGTCTGTAGGTAAGTTGAATACTACCCTAAAATTAGCAAAGGGGTTCCATCCTGGTAGACTAAAGATCCAAGGAGAAACAAAGGGATCACATCTCTGAGCATTTCAGTCCCTTGTCTGGCAAGAGCCCTAGTGTCCTGGATATGGGAAGGATTCCTTACTTCAGTGTCGGATTTGAAGCAAGCTGAACAATAAGGAGAAAGTGATCCAGAGCTGAGCAATAGCAACCAGTGCATCCCACTCTGATCCCTATAGTAAGTGCCACAGTAGTTTGATCCCAGGAGTAAGACCTACACTGCCCCTTTACACCACTTACTTAGAAATCTAAATCAGGGTGGGATGTGGGGGCAGAAGGAAGGGGCATTTCTGTACACTGTAGAATTAGGCCTTATAACCTTTCCTGTAAAAACAAATTATGACCTTTTGTCCTTAATGTGGTTCAGTTGGGACTCTGTGTATACATAAAAAGAAAAATGAAGCAGGATTAACTGAAGACCAATGTCAGAACAGCAAGGGGACTTACTCCGGGCTCAGTATCAGGTTTTACCCTTTGTCAGTCAGAGCTGGAATTAAAAAAAATTCCCTATCTGAGAGATTGACATCCTAATGACAAAATATTGGCTATTCTGACATGAAAGGCTAAACCTCATTTTTCTTTTTTTAAAGAAATGCTTTGGCTCAGAGAAATACTTAGAGCTGAAACTTTCTTTGAAATCAGCTTTACATTTTGCTGAAACAGCATTTTTTGAAGAAAAATATAAGTGTCTGAATAACTCCTTAATAGTTCTGCTCTATAAATTTGATATTAAAGCTACACTCATGACTACAGGAACTATTGGATGCTTCAAAAGTTTAAGGCAAAGCAGTATGGTTCAGTACCTAAAATGCAAAAGGCTTATCTGTGCTACCCACATTTTTTGTGTTAGCAAATTCAGAGTACAAAGTCTGTGAGAAAAGTCTTTTATCAAGGTTTCTGACACTCATTGTTCTGATGGTTTTCTTTCTTTTCTTTTTTTTTTTTTTTTTGGTATTTTTCCTTGGGAGGCGAGAATGGTACCAGAACAGACTTATTCATACATGTATAATGGTTTGGCTCTGTTATGAGAGAACTAAAAGTTGTGGGGGTTTTCATCTTTTCACCTCTCCAACCTCACAATCTGTCTGCACTATGAAAGCATGGCAGTACATGTACAGTATCATTATACCTATTAGGACAGATGAACATCCTTCCTGGTTTCAGATCCTTCCTGATCTCTCTCAGCCCTCACTTACGATTGCAAAGGGAATGCACCTGTTACTCACAGAGGTGCTGTCACACCAGGTAGTGTATATTTTGAGCAATTATACAAATACAGGTGGTTACGTAAGCACTACATAAAAGAGCAAATGCAAATAATCAATTAATTTATATTGTATTGGTCACCCTCAAGGGTTATTGATCTCAGAAAAGAGGGGAAGCAGTTTAGTCTCACATATTTAATTCTGACAAACTCATGCAACCTATGTATCTACCCATAAAGGCATGCAAATAAAGAAAACAATAGTATATTCTTTTTCCACTGTGTATGCTTTCAGAAGACTTTGGAACGAATACTGAAAAGATATCTGTATAGAGCTTTGGCATTTCTGAGCGTATCCAAGTGCACACCTTTGTAGGCCTAGAGCATCTTACTGATGGAAACTATTAGTACACGCGCGTTGCATTCAGGCAAGCTGTGGGGCAATTAAACAGCACTTCAGTCCATGCTCCATACAGCCTACATTCTTTGCCAGATCTAGTGCCCCCCCTGCGTCTCAAAGAGTTCGTAGTATACAAGCTGCATGCATGTTCCTGAGCCTGTAATTCCTTGTCTCATTTTGAACTTAACATTTCCTCATTAGCAATGATCGCTCTGAGCATCCTAGTAACATTATCCTTCACAAAGGAACAAGTGTTCAAAGATAAAGAATCTTGCACAGAGGTTTAAAGAAAATTAGTTATAGCACTTCAGCTTTGACTTTACTGTTTATTCATTTTCTCTGATTCTATTAAGCAGCATCTACACATTTCTTTCTCGTTACCTTGCTTTTTGCATTTTTATGTAACGTGTAAAAAACAAGCAGAGTCCAGAACCACAGATTAGAGCCAGGTTTGTCCTTTGACTGCTGTTTTCTGGCTCTGTGAAACTGGTATTCCTGCTTGCACATTTGCCCAGTTTCAGACGGTGGAGGGAAAGTATTTCTACACAAATTGCCTTATAGCTTAGATACTCTCTTGAGATGCTATAGGTATCAACCTTGATTTCCTCAGATTGAAAAGATGTCTGTAAAGTTCAGAACCCTCTGAAATATTACCCAAAATTGCTATCTTTGGAGAACAGGTTTGTGTTTCTGAGTCAGAGAAAAACCCTCCTTTTCTCAGTTGTTTCTATGTGTCCATGGATGTGAGTGCTTGATGAGCTCTTTCTGGGAATCCCCATCCACCTGGCCAAGCTGGGAAATCTGCTACAGGAACTGTGCTGGAGCCCAGGAAAGTTCACGTCTCTCCAGGACTAGTCACAGCGGGGTGAGGACCCCAGGCAGACACCTCTGAGTACAAGCTCTGGCAGCCTGGCTAGTGTGGATGCTGAAGTGCTGAGCCAGGGACTGTGCCTGAGCCCATGTATTCAAGGCCAGGTGACTTTATCCACTTGCAAAGAATCTTGTTCTTTTTTTTAAAAAAAAAAAAAAAAAAACAAAAAACAAAAAAAACATTTGTGGTATGAAACCAAGAATTCAGGATCTGTAAAATTTGAAGCATAACACAAGGCAGTTTTAAATGAGCCAACAATAATACCACTATTCCACTTAGGAAAATATTCTGCAGCCATTCCCCAGCAGCGTCCCATTGGGAATTTTTCCTTGACATCAATATACATTTTATGCTTGCTTTATTTTGGTTGTTATTTCTTGTTCTATCCTATTGTCTTGTTCCAAAGAAAATCTCAACTTCCTACTAAGTAAGAAGTTTTACTTAGAATTCTCCACTGCTTCCCTTATGGTTATTTTTCTTATTTTTAAAATATTTCATACTTTCCTGTTTCATTTTTGAAGGTGATTAACAATGTTGGGTTGTTTGGGGGTTTTTTGGCATATTTTTATTCAATTGTATTTTTTGCCTGTGAAGAAGTCTTTTTCCTAGCATGCACTGAATCCAAATGAAAATAAACTACTTGTCTTCAGGTATTATTATATAGAACACATGTTTTTTCATTGTACTAGGGTTTGTTTACAGTTCTCTAATACATTGAATCTCCTGATGATAGATCAATAAAAGGATGTCCTCCTACACCTGACTATTTCTGTTTCGATAATAGTATCTATATTTTATTTCTTTGCACTTGAAAAAGCAATAATTGTGTTCATGTTCTTATAGGTATATTCAATAGCTGTCTGGCAGCTTCATAAGCTTACACTAAAATATGATACTCTCTCTTCTTGAACTTAACAAAACCTTGTCCTCTTTTTTCTGTCATTTTCAATGAACCACCCATAGTCTGTCTTGTTTCCCAGTGAATAAAAATGTGTGGTTCAATTACAGGAGCTGATGCTCTGAAGGTTAAATCACTTCACTGCGTCTCTTGTACTCTGTGTAAGGAAAGACTTTGATTAACCAAGTCTTTCACGTTAACAATGATGTTCTATGTTGAGTATAGCATCTTGGAATGAAAATGAGCATTTGGATTGCCCTGTTTAATCTTTGTAGCATTATAATGTTAGGGCTTCATAATTTTTTCAAACACATTCATAGCCACAATGATTACTTTTGAGAATAATCCCAAGACCATAGCCTTGATTCTTTGAGTTTACAAATGAGTGTTACGCTTAAAATGGATTCCATGCTGAGGTGTGAAAGGTGGCATTTTCTTATAACAGTATTTACTGTTCTCACTACTAGTTTCTGAATGTGAATGAATTTTATCCTTTGAAATAAGTCTTTCCAGAGATCTGCTTTCAATATTTTATATCAGTAAATTTGACAAAGGAAGTCAAGTTAACAATTAATAGATCTACAATCTTCAGCCCTATTGTAACAGCCTAATTCTGTTTTAATCATTCTAAACAGTTTTTAATGTCTCTTTTATTTTATTTCATAGTTCCTCAGTGTAAGACACAAACAAAACCTATAATTTTAGATGTATGTTTCTACCTTACTGAGGCAATATTCCACAACTCTTTCATGCCATGTGTATATTTCTAAAGCACGGCTCAAATGAGGAGGAGCATATGTAAGTAATTTAATTGGCAATTTTAAGCAGAACACAAATGTAATCATTGTGAATGTCTGTAATCCATTTTTTGACTACTAAGTCTCTACCTATTCACACTTGTATTTTTTGCATGGATGACCTCTAGTAGCAATTCTCCAGCACTCTCCTCTAGTCATCCCTGGCTTTCTATATAACCTCTCTTCATCTGTGTGAATTGTTTCCTATGTGGATATAAGGAATGGAAATAAACCTCTCTTACACTGACTTGAGCTTTGTCCCAACATACAGGAGATTGCAGTGCAATCTTATTTAGTTTCTGAAAGCTGTTTCTGGAAATTTTGGTCTGCCTCACATATCTGTCACTTCTTTCTCAGTGTTTCTTTTATATGTCTATTTTTTTCATAATAAGTCAGGCTCTTTCTTTCTTTTGTCTTCTCCTCTCTGTTATGTAGAGAAAAAACCTATTGTATTTCTATTTTTTCTATTTTATTATGTTTCATGAGGGTTTTTCCTAATTAATATATTGCTTATATTTTCCTTCTTCAACTCATTACATTTTTAGCCATCATTAACATGGCTTGTGGTGACACCCCCTGAAAAAAATTGATTAACTAGCTTAGTCTCTTGATTTCTTTGAGCAGCAGAACAGTCTTACTTTCTAAGGGGAATGCTACATGGATGATGGGACTTAGTGCCTCTGCCAGCTATTGAACGTTTGGAGTAAAAAACATCAGATCTAAGTGAGGATGTTTGTCTTGGAAAAATCCATGAGTCATTCAGCTGCCCACAACAAAAGCAGGGCTACTACATACATGGTGACCACAATGATTTTGGCTTTCCATGTAGCTCAGAGGTGAGAACACTTCCTGCAGTTGCTGTTGTCGTCTTCCTACCCTTTTATCACCATGACTCCTCTTTGGCCACTAAAAGGTATTTGTAGGGCTTCGCAGCAGGAACTGGTGTAAAAGATTTTCCAAACATTGAGGAAATGGCCTTGTTGTTGGCTTATCTCTGTTTGTTTCTGTTTCAAACAGGCCTTTGGTTTTCTGTGGCACAGCCTGAGAAGTGAGTGCAAGACCCAGACTTGGAATTTCATAATTACATTCCTAGCATAAATCAGCCAAAGAAAACTGTCTTATTGCCTTACAGAAAGTGCAGTGTAGCGCAAGACAAATGAAACTGAGTCTGAACAATAGATTCAATGCAGCAGATTTACTATATATCATGTGCAAAGGTTAAGGAATTTGGCTTGTTTTTTCCCCTTGGAAAAAATGAGACTTTGAGGTGAAAAGAAAATAATTTTGAATCTATCAGAAGGATTGATAAAGCTGCTAACATTACTTCTTTAAGAATCCTTATAAAGGATTAAAATAAAAACTGGGGGACACAATCTACTCATTTCAAAATTTTTCATAAACAGTGTAAATACTTCCACAGTACATGAAATAAAATGACCTGATAGAGAGATCATCAAAGTCCATTATATTCCTTTTCCCTGACTTCTGCGTACTTTGTATCAGGTCCTTTGCTGCTGGGAAGGCAATATCTTTGAAGAGTAGCAGTAAATTATAAAGACATTTCTTACCCTCTTCCAAACATGCCATGTATTTACATTTCTCATTTTAAGCTCATGTTGTAATCTTTCCTGTACCACTAGGACAAGAACATAAAAAATGGATTAAAAATGGACTGACAGCTCCTTGGATTTTGCATTAGTTTAGGACCATTGCAAAATTACCTCAGCTCTGAATTAGCACATAATCTGGAAGACATCTCAATGCAAAGAATTGCAGAATGCTAAATTCTTAGAGAAATCATAGAGTGAATTCTAGATTTTCGGATCATTTAATGCTTCACCCCATAATTAGACTGACTGCAAAAGTGTTATTTGAATCAAAGAAATGCTCTGTAACATGAGGAAGAACAGTACAATTCAATAAGAGATCATGCTGATATTTAGATACCCCTTAGCTTTGGGAAAGAAAGACTTAACAGTAAAAAACCAAACTTGTATCTCATGTGCCTAATGAGGGGGCACTGTGAAGTTTAATAAGCTCCAAGCACAATCCTCCTGCCCACTATTTAAACATTCTCGTTCCAGGCTTTTCTTCAAAACAAACGTTCCTTTATTTTTATCCTTCTTCCACTTTTTTTATCCTTTTCAAGGAAAAATGGAAAAACTATCTATTAAGTGGCAATGGCCCAGGTGTCATGGCAAGCTAGTGAATTTATATACAAATAACACAAAAAGTATAGAAAATTCAGCAATTTCTATTCTCAAGCTTCTAAGATATATATTACAAATAACAGCAAGAAAAAATATCTTTGGGATAAATAAAAATGCTTTAGCAGTATTGTTTTCTCAAAGTAGAATCATTGAGCATACAGCGTACCGAACTCCATCGACATTTGAAGCACTAGCTGTATTATTTCATCAGCCGATGCAAGATCTAGAATTTCTCTTTATGGCACAAGCCTGTGGCATTTCCATATGCACAAGTGAACTTGCAAAAGTGCATTTGTTATTTATTTGCCTTACAATCACTTCCACAATCTACAACTATGGTCCTAGTGTATGGTTTGGTAAGATGCAGAGCTTTTCTTGCCAGCTTGCAGTGTAAGGAAGTATAGCTTGAAGAGGAATTAAAGGCCCATAGCTTCAAACAGTGCCAGATATCTGGCACCATTAACCTTAAGAGGAAAATGTTTCTGAGAAGAAATGAAACTGCTTAGTAGCTGATGTCTTGGAGGTAACTGGGGCTCCTGATAGACAGTTGAGCTCTCTGACCCACCATACAAGCTTTTTCTGAGCAAAGTGTGGTACCTTTGGCTGCAGAACTGAATGTCAGTGGCTATGTTCAGAGGAGGATGATCTGGAAGGGAACCAAAGCCCCCTCCTACCCCCATCCATCTGCAACCCAAGATACTGCCCATGAGCTCACAGTCAACAGCTCTGTCAACTTAGGAAATGACACTGTACCACATTTGTTTATTTCTCTGGTGTTTTGGGGGGTGTTTTTCTTTGTTTGTTTGTTGAAAGCAGAGGGGGTTTTCATAGATTGAGGAATATTTTTCTCCCTCTGGAGAAAATGAGACATAAACGGCTTTGAGACAATACTGTCGACATTTATGGATATCCTGCAGTTCCCAGAATATTACCCACCGTGATGATTATATTCTCCCTTGTGCAGACTTACTACCCATATGAGTATGTTTTCAGTAGTGTAAATCAATTTAGAAACTCACTGTACATTTATGTAAATTCTAGTCCACATAGGAGGACCCATTAAACACTTTGTCTCAGTTGCATCACAGCACAAAAGCTTTGTGCCCTGGGATGCTCCTTTTCCTTAGGTCTTCAACGTAATACTGAACAAGTAAAAATCTTGTCAGTATGTGGTTGCCTTGCCCTTTCCTGGCAGCTGTCAGATTTGTACTTCAGTAGCAGTCAACAGCATGTTATTGTTTCCAAGTAAGGAAACGTCACATCTCTGACACCACAAGATATGACCCACTGCTTTAATTAGCATTTTTTGCAGACTAAAATCTGAAATGACGGCAAATATTCAACAAGTGCCATTTCTACATTTCAGTTGCAAATACAATTAAAAATCAGCTTCCGAGCTATTTGAAAATTAACTAAGCAATTTTGCCTGTATAATGTTGCAGAAATTTGTAAACTCTAATCTGATGACTTTGACTCGCTCTCTGATTGGAAGCATAAACATTAGTTTTTTGAAGTATATAAATTGAATGGAAAAAAAGCATAATTTTTTGTTGATCCTGTCAATATATAGACAGAACTCAAAAATACTAATAACTCAGGGAATTCTAAACAGCTTGCAAATTCTTCTGACGTTTCACATTGACAAAGTTGGATTTAACATGGCCAAGAGAGCTTGGCTGATGTCAGTAGGAGATACCATGCTATGATCTCTCTGCCTTCCTGAGGACATCATATATAACTCATAATGATATATCCCATCATAACATGAATTTGAGAAGTTCTCAATCTGTCTGTGGGTGGCCTTCTGTTAAAATGCTCAGCTGAAATGGTCCACCTGCTGCCCTTAAACAGCCACCTGAATCCTTACCCAGCTGCAACTTCTCGGTTTATTATGTCAGACACTGTAGGAAGCTTCAGAGCAGTTTCACTGCTTTGTACCAGCAGACATAGTAGAGGGGTTTATTCTGCCTTTTTGTGTTTGTTTTTAATTTAAGCTAAAGAAATAAACCTGTTCAGGACCCCTTAATTTATACAGTGTTCTTATTCTGCAAGCTATTTCCCAATAAACAAATTATACGAGACCAGATGAAAGAAAAGTGTAATGATTTGATCTCATCAGGACGTAGCCTTTAGTGGGTGAGTGACTAAGTAATTGCACCACCCTGAACATGCTTTTCTTGCAGGCAGGAGAAGGCCATTTCCAATACCCATCAGCCTCTGTCTTCAGTGCTATCTTTACTCATATTCTGCTGTGTAACATGTGTTATATTTTCTGTTCTGGGGTGGCTGTGGTATTGCAGCATGCTGCCAAGTTTCTACAAACCAAAGAAAGGAATAAATTCTGGATTAGTAGATCTCATGTCCCACTGAAGTAGCCATATAAAATACAAGTTATTTAGAATTTTTAAATGAAAGTTTTAGTATATAATCACCTTGGTGTTTTCCGAGCAAAGATGCTTTCAGTCCTCCAAAGGAGGTTGTTTTTCTGTATCTCTCTAAATATTTGCATAAATATAATTATTCAGAGCAACAGGTACCTCTAACTGTTCATTTTGCCCATTCATTGGTATTTTGTTACAACTTACGTCACTATTTACGAGTAGCCTCTGTTGACATTCTTCACATCTTTCACATTTTTTGATGATTGGTTCTAATGTCCTCTTGTCCTTATGCTGATAGATATTTTCTAAATACTATATCTAAAACTCTTTTAATGATTAAAGACAGCTATAAAGCTATAGTCTGTAGTTGTATTCTTTCTGATTTTGTAAAATGCTGTCTGGAAATGAGAAAAAGCTGTTGTATAATATCACCACAATGTTTTATGAGGTGAAAAACCTCCAGAATTCAACATCAAGACATGTATACCTGCTTTTAACACATATGAACAGATAACAGCAGCAAGCCTGCTGTGTCTGTAATTCTCAATATGTCTTCCAACAAGGATGAGAATCAGCTGCTTCTTAGCAGGTTCTTAGCTGAAAAATGATGCAGGAAAGTTTTTCCTGTGACATTTATTGACAAATGGATTTTGGCCTAAAACTTCCCTTTGAGGAGAAACAAAAAGCTAAGATTACAATTGTTCTGAATTTATTGAATAATGAAGCCCTTTTTAAAAAAAATTACAAGTTGTTTTGTTACTGATTCTGGGAGAGTTTGAGATTTGCCTAGAAAATAATCATTTGATATTTCTTACGTATTTTACTTTGAGGATGTGGATTCATTTCTTTTCAGTTGGCACTAATTACATGTGTTGAGTAACTTTATACATACACCCTATCTCACAGACCCGGGGAATCTGAAATACACTTTAGAAGTATTTATTTGCTGGCTCCTCCTTTCTAGTTGCTGCAATGCCTCAGCCAGATCTTTGCTGTAAACTAACATATCCTCAGTGAAGCTGTGTGCACCCTTGTGTCAACCGGTGACCCAAACTCTGTTTATTTTAAGGTGTTTTAAGCCAGATCTTGGAGCAAGACTATAAATATTGCAAGCAGTACCACCTTCTGCATAAATGTACACACACATATACATACATACATAAAGTTCATGCATTAAACTTATATGCCTCCAAAAAAAATAATTCTGAAGTCTCTTATCAAGCTTTCTGGATGTTTCCAGTAACAAATCAGCACAGTGGTCGTTGCTGGCAGCCACTGTCCCCCAGAGCAAAGTGTAACCCCGGGTCGCTGCCCGCACAGCAAAGCACACTCAGCACTCCTCTGGAGAGTTGGATGATGAACTGCAAATGCCATTTCAGATAAGCATCCAAAAGTCCCAGATGCAGGGTTAGCCTGGGAGCCCGTGGCTGTACCAGTGTGACCCTGGGAGCCCGTGGCTGTACTGGTATAACCCTGGAGCAGGAATAGGTGACTGTGGGTAAAGGTGAGTGTCAGGGAGCTGCAGGATGGGGTGCCTCAGGAAAAGGAGCTGGGCAGACGCCCCAGCGACCGCAGCCTCATCCCACAGAACCCGAGGAAAGCAGGCATGGAAGCACCCCCAGAGCCTTGTTTACAAATGTATTCTCCTGTTACTTCCTCATTTACTGACACGATCATGGCTAAGCATCTTGATAGGGTCCTACTTTTCACGCCTAAGAAACAGGACATTTAGAGAAGCTTTCCAGCCCTGTAAAAACCTATATGGGGCAGGCCTGATAAAAGGAGGTAGAGAGATACCCCATTGCTGGCGTTGCTGCAAGGAAAATCAGACTGATTTGGAGGTTCTGGCTGGAGGAGGTCCTTGCAAAGCCAGTAGTCTGGCCATGGTAGCCACATAAATGGATGTTCTGCTGCTGTTCTGTGCAGAAATATCCAAGAGGACAGAGACCTGGATATCTTTCTTACTGCTCAGATAATTAGTAGTTGGTCAAGCACCATTAAAGCAGCAAAGAGTCTGAGAGTTTCAATAGACAACAGACTAATTACAAATGAATGGCATAACATGGTCTCAAAAAAAAAAAAAAAAGAGATTAAACTCATTCTCAGAAACAGAAGACATAGGGGATAATTACTTTACCTAGCATGTGAAATATTGTGCCTGATTTTGGGAATAACACTTGAACAAAGTTCTAAAGAAAATTTAGAAAATCCAGGATCAGAAAAAAAAAAAGAAGAGAGAAAAAAAAAGATAGATTAAGAAAATTTCATTTCAAATACAAGAAACAGAGAATACAGGAAGAGAAAGGAGTTTTAAAATGCTTCCAAGAGAGAAACTGAATTTAAGATCTCTTGCCATGTATAATATTTTTCTTAAAATCTTAGTAGAATCTGTTGATTACCACCTGTAATAAGGAGTAGACAGTAACCATAAAATAAGAGGCATTTTGAATATCGTAGAATCATAGAATGGTTTGGGTTGGAAGGGACCTCAAAGACCATCTAGTTCCAACCCCCCTGCCATGGGCAGGGACACCTTCCACTAGACCAGGTTGCCCAAAGCCCCATCCAACTTGGCCTTGAACACTTCCAGGGATGGGGCATCCACAGCTTCTCTGGGCAACCTGTTCCAGTGCCTCACCACCCTCACAGTAAAGAATTTTTTCCTCATATCTAATGTAAATCTACCTTCTTTTAGTTTAAACCCTTCACCCCTTGTCCTGTCACTCCATGCCCTTGTAAACAGTCCCTCTCCAGCTTTCCTGTAGGCCCCTTCAGGTACTGGCAGGCTGCTATAACGTCTCCCCAGAGCCTTCTCTTCTCCAGACTGAACAACCCCAACTCTCTCAGCCTGTCCTCATAGGAGAGGTGCTCCAGCCCTCCAGTCAGCTTCGTGGCCCTCCTCTGAACTCAATCCAACAGTTTCATGTCCTTCTTATGTTGGGAGTTTAAAAAATATGGAATGCTTTATGAATATACTACATTCGTGTTAAATGCTATAAAAGCTAAGACTTTTCAGTAAGGCTGGGTCTTTAATAAAGCTTGATTTTAAGCTTACATAATTTGCACAGATTGCAGACTGAAATTATAAATACCCTATTTTAAATTTTTCACTTTATTTTAAATCTGAATAGGATATCTTTTCTTCTTCCTCCTCTTATTCTTCTTCCTGGGTTTTGTTAGGTTGTGGGGTTCTTTTGGCAAAATCAGGTCTGTTTGGAATGTATCAATTTGCCTGGAAGAGCAGGCCTACTGCATTGACTATATAGAGAAAAATACCAGAATAAACTTTTTTAGAAAATACTATAGCTAAAATATTTTAAAATTCATTGTTTAATCTTTTACATCAAAAGGAAGGAAACTTTAGGTTAAACTACAGAGAATCAGTCACTTTTTTAAAAAGCCAGCAATTTAAAACATCTGTTTGCTACAGTGCCTGAGATTGTTTACTCTGCTGGCTTACTGATAAAGCCAGCCACATAAAAATGCAGGGCTGGCTTGGTTAGCTCCTAACATATGTGATTGTGCTAAACCTGACCTGTACACTTTAGCTGCTTTTACTTTTGAAGACTTATTTGTGCTGCTGTGTGCCTCATTTCTAAATATGTCATTTGAATTCGTTTACATAAAATGGAAGTTTTACTAAGCTAGCTGATTTTAAAGTAAAATACTGTTGCCTAAATATATATCTCATGTGTATATATATAGTGCCATTTGACACAACTTCAGGTTCTGAGACATGCATCGAGGTCTGCTGCATGTGCTACAGAAGACCTGTAGCGGAAATGATTCCTCTCTGAGGAGGTGGAATGGCAGGAAAACCTTGAATGCAATTGTACTCTTGGCTTGGAGCAGACCCAGCACAGAGGGACTTGGCTGAGAGTTTAGCCACCAAAGCCTAACGAGTGCTGCTTGAATCTGTAAACTGACCAGACCACATTATAGGAAACAGCTTCAGAGATGGCATCACTAGTATACAAGTGTCACAGGTTTTTAATGTTTTCTAGGACTTTATTTTAGCAAACAATTTAATGTAAACAGAACAAGTTTTCAGCAACTCATTCTGAAGAATTTCTAAACCATTCTCTAAACCTCCTCAGTAGGTTCTCCAAGCAACTTCACCCTGAAGCAAGCACACAGCACAAAAAAATTCAGCCCAGACTTTCAGTTTGGAAAACAACTGGAAACCAGTAACAATTAAGCAGTCTTAACTTCAGGCATTGCTACCAGTTCCCCTAAATTAACAAGAGGTATCACTTCTGACCTACTCTCATATTAAAATTCAGAATACAAAATCCCCAGCAAACAGTTTCTGCATTCGGTATAACAACCAGCAATGGAGAACAGCTATGAATTTCACAAGGAGAGGAGCACAGCTGAACGGGGGGTACGCCTGGGAGGACTTGTTAATTCTATGGTCAGAAGTAAAGCTTATTTAATTTTATTTACTGCAAGATATACAGTACATTTGCACTCCTTCTGTTGACTAGTGTTTTAAGCACAACAAATGTTTTCTGTGTACCATGCTGAGAGGCTCAAGCATGCTTTGTTACTTGAGAATCTCTTGTTTGCAGTTTCACTTTCTGGCAATTCTTAAAAGCAATTTGTAGATCACAGACCTTCAACCAAAATAGATTTTTAATAGTAGATGCTGTGTTTTTTTCCCATTACACGTGGCTTCATGCTGAAGGACATTGTTTATTACTGAAAACAGCAGTCTTTTTGCTCCATTAGATAGTTGAGTTCTGAACTGTAATTTCACAGCATACTTTTTCCCAGACAGGATCAGAGAAATTATTAAAATGACATAAATAATTTACAATGAATAATTTACTTGATATATCTAAGTGTAATCGTGTAACATCTACACTTAGTTCTTCAAAATAATTTACTTAATGAAAAATAGGTGTGGTAAATCATCTTACTGTAGCACCTGGATGTCCTTAGCATGACCAGGACCACTTACAGTTAGTGGCACACACCCATGTATTGTAGGACATGATTCCTGAATAAAAGAGCTTGCATTATGTGTGAACAGCACAAGTAAACTGCCAAAAGGATGGCTCTTCACTAAGGTCATACTGAAATCCTTATGCAACAGGTTTGGATTCTACTTATTGAGAAACCTAACCAGGATTACATGATATTTAGCCACAAATCTGAAATTGCCTGTTGTCTCCCTTAATGACATATTATAGCCAACTAAAAAGGCAGGAAACTTGAAAACAGTAGTAGAAAAATAAATAAAACTTTAATGAATTAGAATGACAGCACATGTTCTTGTTTCTCGGCTGTCCATTCAGCACAGTGCTCTTTACATTGGAGAAAATTGCATTAAAATGAAAGAACTACTTGTTCCAGTAACAGAGTCCCTTTATATATATATTGAAAAAATACTATTACTTTTTTACTAAGCAGGAGCAGGTATCAGAACGTTATAGATGGTCGTCTTATTGGCCAGGAATAATCTTAACATTATATGTTTAGTCACTTGCAGAGGGTAAAAACACGTGAAACTCACTGATCTGTCAGTAATTGCTTTCCACATACATATATCCTGTTCCCCAGAAGCACATCTATCACCAGAGTTCTTTGATTGTAAGTAAACTGCATTTTTCCTTCCTGCCCCAAAACATCAATAGCCACCAAATTAAGACAACTCAGACTGTCCCTCAAGACTTAAAGACTGACCATCAGGGACAAAAAATTGCAACAAGGAGACTATTTCCACCTTGAAACACTTCTATTATAGTATTTTGCCTTATTAAGCAATCTTGGACTTCAAAGGGAGGATCACTGATTGTGGCAATAGGGGACCAGAGGATTCTGCATCTGTGTGCACGGCTCAAATGTATCAAAGCATTTTTTATAAAAAATATGTTGTCTCAAGAGCCGCGTCATCTTTAGAAACACAGAGCCCTCCCAGATTATTGCACAGCATGGGGTACAGGAAAAGTGGCAGCAGTCAGTCAGTCTAATGAACCTAGGAAAAGTGTCTAGCAGACAAGTAAAATAGCACCTATAAAGAGAGCAGGTAGGTAGCACACAGGATTCAGGTTACTGGGAATGTTGTTGGGTTTCCAGGTAAAAAGTCTTGAACAAGTAGAAAATCAAGGGAAGAAATATATCTATTGCTAGATTAAGGATAGCAGCCCTACATTGGACTGAAAACTTAAAAGCACAGTGAATATAAAGTTACAATGAGATCATGAGCAGAAAAGTTGGGGAAAACTGCTCTACGTAGAAGTGATTAGCCATGCTGGTTACTGGGAATCATAGAATCATTTCGGTTGGAAAAGACCTTTAAGATCATCTAGTCCAACCGTTAACCTGGCACTGCCAAGTCCACCACTGAACCACTAAGCACCACATCTACATGTCTTTTAAATACCTCCAGGAATGGTGACTCAACCACTTTCCTGGGCAGCCTGTTCCTGTGCTTAATAACCCATTCAGTGAATAAATTTTTCCTAATGTCCAATCAAAACCTCTCCTGGTGCAACTTGAGGACATTTCCTCTTGTCCTATCTCTTGTTACCTGGGAAAAGGGAATGCCTCAGACACCCCTTCTCACTTCTCTCCCACCAGTCTCTGCAACAGCATGAAAAAAAAAAAAAAAAAGTGCTCAAGATTATGTTTTCACCTTTGGCACTTATCCTATGATTAGATATAGCCACCTTGAGCAGAGGGATATTCTGCTGCTCCCTGTGACATCCCTAAGGTGGAGCACACATCACACATAGAAATGTCTAGAAAATGTATCAACATTTTCTCTGTTAAGTATTTATAAATGGCTATTTTCTGAAGCTCATAACTCATCCAAATACAGGTTTCTCATGAAGAATCTCATAGAGATTTCCTGTGCTGTTTGGTTAATCCGTGACTTCAGTGTTTCTCAGGAAAAAGGTTGTAACAACATTAACTGGCAAACCACCGAGCACTTCTGCTACCCACTCTCTGAAGTGACTGTACTATTTCTGCTAAAACTAAAAAGAAGTTTTTCAGGCAAAACCCGGAGAAGACGTCTAGGAATGAAGTATTCAGAAAAAAGCATTGAAGTTTAAGCACCTAACTCAGGGTCTAATAATGGCAATTTTGAGCCTCTCTAATTGACAATTTTAATTTATAACAACTCCAGATAGAAAGCAGAAGAAAGAAAAAAAATGACATCTGAAGTGAGCTTAAGAGGAAGAGGAGGTAGAAAAAAGCATTACATTTTCAAATTTCAGTTAAAATATATTTTAATGACAGTTGTCCATCCTTTATCAACTGACTCCTCTGGTCTCAAAGTAGGAGTTTTTATTCACTGCTAACTTAAAAAAAAAAAAAGATAGAAAAAAAGAAAAAGTAACAACAAAAAAAAAGAAATACAGTGAGAAGTTATTATTCTTCTTCAGTATAATAATGCAAAATTCCATAAATAAATGAAAATATTTCAATTCCAGGCACAAGAGAAGTCAGCAGAAAATGCCATCAAAGCTGTATTTTAATCTGTCCCTTCTTTGTCTAGGGAGAACCTCTCAAGGTCGTTTGCAATTAGAAGAGCTTTGAACTCTTCTGTTGAGGGAGAGAAGAAAAGAAAAGGATTACCTCAGTAGCAGTTTGAACAGACTGTGTAATGCATCTGAGTCGGAAGAAGGATATATCTTGAACCATTTTTCCAGATCCACATTTGTGGATCTAGTTACCATTTAACCGACAAACTTAAAATGGATTTGTCATTATAGCATGAGAAAAGCCGTTTTGTGTTCCTCAGATGCTTTCAATCTGATCACGAAAAGCATCCAAAAGTGATTTGGGTATCTTAACACCTTTGAGGGCAATAGGGTCAGATATTGAAAGGTGCATGGATAAATAATGAAGCAGATAGCTGCCTTCTGGGACTTAGGGATGAAAAATAGTACTGCAAAGTAGAAAGCTCACAAAGTTCCTTTCAGCATTGTTGGATATCAACAAATTATTATAACATTTCATGCTTCTACCAAAAGGGAATGAAATAGCTAAATAGCACAGAGCTTTGGGAAACAAATATATTGCTACTCCTCGGCCTTCTTAAATGGAAGTGTCTCTTCCAGTATTTAAAACAATGAATACATACAAGTGGAGCAGATGATTAATTCCAATTGAAAATTATGCTTAAAGTTAGATACCTACTTGATTAACTGGGGTCTATATTGGCCCAAACTACAGCAATGACTTAAGTTCCTGGTCACAAGCCTGTCCCCAGCCCTGCCATGTGTTTCATGGAGCAGCGGGCAAAGCCCTGACCCTCAGGACTTTGCAGAGCCACGGCTACATCTGTAGAGCCATCAAGAGCCTGGCAGCAGCTCTGCTGACCCCGTGGCACACAGTTTGGGCTGGCCCCTGTGGCAGAGCAGCCCCCTGCCTGCCCGTGCATCTCAGACAAGGCAAGCTCCAACAGAGTAAATAAAAGGAGGTTAGGATAAGCATTCTGCATTAAGAATAAATACACATACATGCACATCATAGTCAGAAAACCACTGGAGACGTACAATATAATCCCTTGAGCTTTATTTTATCTTTCCTTTCAAAGGTGCTCTTTACAGGAATGGCATATTTTATAGGACTCAACTACGGCAAGTCTGATTTGCATAATGCTATTTATCACTACGTACAGATCCTTTGCAGAAAGTTAGAGAAACCCTGGAGATGTATGTTCTAAGTCACAGCAAGCACCTAAATGCTGTCCAGAAGTCCATTACATGCAGAAATATTGAATGCATTTTTAGCAAAGGTTCCAGGTTTTGTTACTGTCATAGCATTCTCAAAAGAGAAAGAAAAAAGAGGAATGTAGAGAAAACAGAGTAGCAATGAACATGTGAGGGTTACAACAACAGGCCTTCCCTTGGAGACAGACGTGGGTGTTTAAACCACTTCATTAGATTCCTACTGATCCCTACTGAATGTAGAGGAGATGAGGCCATACATTGGGCTCCAAGAAGCCAGGGACACAAGGTGCTTACATTCACACAGTGAATGACATGCGTCCTGGTCTATCCCAAGAGAAGAGTACCCTGTCCCTACTCTTTCCTGAGGACTCATTCCCTCAACATCAGAGCCATGATGTCAATAGGCCAAGCCTCTCCTCAGAGACAGAGATGATTTCTAGGGTATGAAGTCCAGATTGCATAACAAATTAATTTAAAATTAGAGTGCGATGTAAGAGATTCTCTTTTGAGAAGAATTTTTTTTCAGCTTTAATAAAACCAAGAAATGAAAATGTCTGGTTAGGTAACTAAAATCTGTAAAAAAAGTCAAATGTCAAATAGTGTTCTTCCTCATAGTGAGCATATTTCCCTAGCCTCTTTTATAAATGCTTTTATGGTACAAAAATTTTTTGAACCAAATAAAGTCTGTTGGGTCTATTAAGATCAAGAAATCTTTACTACAATAGTATGAATTTCTCTCTATACCATTTGGCATGTATTAAAGTTATCCATATTGCTTCTTAGGACCACAGCTTTTTGCTTTACATATCTATGATTTTGTCTACATCAAGAATGAAATCAAGTTAGGTAATGCTGTTATGTAAATACAGATTATTGTATATTCCTAAGTTTCTCTGGGTTTTCTCTTAACCTGAATGGTAAAGTTTACCTAGGGATATAGTACATCCTAATTAATGTATGTTACCTTTTCTTGAGTTTCATTGAGATAAGCTTCCTGGACTTGATTTTCTACATAAATTGTTCTTCATTGTGTAAGACCAATTAAAAAAAAAAACAAAAAACCAAACAACTAACCATGGAAAAAATAGTATCAGCTATTCAGCATCCCTACTCAGAGAGGCCACTAAAACTCCACTTGGTAGAGAAATGCCCTAGTTAGGACCAATTTTGTCAAATTGACGTGTTGTGTTTGAAGGCATGGAATCTATATGGGAATGCAAAATGTCACTATAATGAGCAGAATAATAAATTCACTGTGTTAAATCAGACTTTCATATTTCATTATGTTTTTTTTTTCTTCTATTATGAGACAGAGGAACAGAACTTCCTCAGTTGTCTTTTCCACACCTCAGTTTTATCATAGCCAACCAATAGTGAAAGCATCTAATACACCTCTTTCAATGCAGTAAGCCATATGGTCATATGGTGGCCTATCCTGACAGTCATTTCTTTATTTGCTTGTGACTTGTTAGTGATTTTCAAAAGACATAGCAGAGGTTTCATAGTCCATCTGCCTAGGGATTTCTCCAACAAGTTCCTGCAAAGGCAGGAGTGTTTCCATAAAGGCTTGCCCAACATGATCAAGTTTTATCACACAAAAAATTCCATTTAGGAACCACAGTGTTCCAGCGTTCCTAGAGGAAGTTCCTGTTCATATGCATAATTTCCTGCAAAGACCCGCCAAGAGATCATGGTCCATGGACAGCAGCTTGTGACTCCCTTAGGAAGTGAAAATAACGTATTATTAATTTATTGACTACCAACAGGCATGTCACTTTTTTTCAATAAATATATCAAATAAATAAATCTGTGAACTTCTGGAATAGTTTACTTTTTATTTTTCATCAACTTTCTGAGTGCTCATTTTTTCTTTCAATGTCCACTTAGATAAATCAAAAAAAAAAAAAAGAAAGAAAATTAAGTTTGACAAAATATAGAAAGCATCTGATGCAAAAAAAAAAAAAAACAAACCATTACGATTGGAACAAAAGAGAAGTTTGGTACTTTCCATCAGATCCATTTTTAAGCACATTATAGATCCAGTCACTTCTAGTTGTATGTCTCAATCTTAGATGAAGAAAAACATTGTGAAAAGAAATGGCTTCTTAGTATACACAAGCTAAGAGATAGCCAGCCTCTAAAATTTATGCAGATACTTAGTCAATGCAATAGAAAAGCTTATGTTCTGTTACAGGTTCCCTCAAGCAACAATGTAACCCCATAAAACAAAAGCCAACTGCCATATGACAAACATCCTCATTTTCCCTGTCACTTCCATCCATCACTTACGTTGTGCCAAATAGAAATAGTCACTTTACTCTCTTTCTTCATCAATTTGCAATTAAGAAATGACAAATTAAGGCTAAGGGGTAAGATAATACGGTATGTTTATGTAGACTATAACACTAAATGTTTAATAATGCTGGAACAAGGGAAAACACTCATTTTAAAATATATTTTATTTTTATTAATGAAATCACTTTGAAAAGTTATGTTAATCAATGATATAAGTAAATATACCAAATACTGCTTTTGTATAAAGATGTGTTATATAAATATTAGTAAAAAGTAACATATGCATCATTTTGTGTGTTAAGAGAAATCACTGTGCAAAAGACCTAGCTATAACCTTTTCAAAATAATTTTTGGCATTGAAACACAAGATTTCACTGTCAATGATGAGTTTCTAAAGTTGTTGTGCTACATTTTGGCATTTCAGTACAAAATGAGAAGTATCTTATTTGAGATAACTTTTCAGTTGACAAATAAATTAGTACTGATGGATTTTAAAATAAACATTAGTCACAGGAGGTACCACACAAGGCCAGACTTTTCTGATATATTAGGCTGAGAGCTAAGGCAGTAGTTAAAATCAGAACCATAGAAGAGCAACCAGGACCACATTCTCTTATCTCCAGGATGCACTTGAAGTCTATCCAAGAGTGTCCTGCTCTTTCTTTCTGGTGCACCCATTCAGCCAAAGCATCCACCTACAAGAAGTTTAAGAGATTTTCAGTTTCTTGCGTGGGACTTTGTGACTTCTTCAAGAGCAATATAGAGAAAAAAAAAAAAAACACACCATTGAAACAATCAGTGACACTGTGATACTTCTGTCATGTCATCAAATTAAAGAAATTACTTTTCTTTGAGAGAGGTAATACAACTAAATAGGTATACAAAATGAATGCTTTGAAGCAACTCACAACAGTTTAGATGTGCACCATTTAAATCCCTGCTTTCAAGTTCTATATCCTTCTCAGACTTCTAAAAGACCATTTATTGAATCAATTAGCTGTGGAAAAACAAGTATCCTCTAAATAATGCAAAATACCAAATGCGCGGTGAATAATTCGCTTCATAAGAAGCAAGATTGATTTTGCCTTTGATTATCCTTGCTACACAGAAATACTTTTTCCAATTAAGGTTAAAAAGTTAATGTTACAGAGTCAACAACTTGACAAAATATCACATTAATCAGGAAGTATAAACTCATTGGAATTCTACGTATTATGCTGAAGGAGCTATTTCTGGAATATCAGACAAGTACCGAGATACAGAGGCATGTTCTGGAGCACTGATTAGCAAGGCCTTTTAAACAGTAACATGTTGATTGTACCAATAACATAGCTTTAAACAAGGTACTAAAATATTCAGTCTCTCACCTCTTTTTTCAGGAACAATTAGGAGTCTAAACAGTTGAAAAGATTTCTAGAAAAATGTTACATTCCATAAAATATTTTCTTTAAAGGTGACTGAATATATCTATTGTAACAATACTACCGCAACCAGCTCTTAACTATAACGATGCGCTTCCTCTCTTGGCACTCAGTGCCGCAGGGACCTTGATGTGCTAGCTGCTGAGACCATTGCCACCACTTTGTCCATAACATGGAGGTGAAGTTAGTAAACCTAGCTGGACACTGCTGTGACTGGATCTGGATTAGCTTAGGCTCTGAGCTTGGCCAAAATGAGTACAGGAGCTCACAGCAGCTCCCCTGTCCTGGAGGGGCTCAGAAACAGGTAACAAGGGAGCAAATAAGGAGCAAGAGGGAGGAAGCGGTGGCATCAGCCCTTGAGGCTTCTTCACATGTATCCTTGTTTTGGTGACCAGTCCCCACTGGAGCTGTTGGTGCTCTATACATCTGAAAATCAGACCACGGATGGCTTAAAGTACTTGTAAATGCTTATAATCAGAATGGCCTCATAGTTGTGGTTCTTATGTTCCAGACTGGGGGCAAGATACAATTTTTTAGACAGCAGAACTGTAAAACAGAGGAGCTATCACAAAAGCAACCTGCCAAGAAAATTCACTTCATTTGAGATTCAATTGTTGGCTCCCGTCAAAGTGACAGACACTTTCAAAGGACTATAATAACTTCAGGGTGTTATGTCTTCTTTGCATTCCCACACATCAAATTCAAAATAAGATGCTGGAGTAATGTTTGAATAACGTGTTGTCAAGTCTATAGGATTATGATAGCATAATGATGAGTTAGCCATAAAAATATGTACAGAAAGATAATGTTGGCTATAATGAAGTGTATCAAAAATGAATATTAAGAAAGGACAGTTTCATAAAAATGAAACAATCGTTTGATAATTTTGTTAATGGACAGGGAATAGCACTCTGCTGTTGGTTTTATACTGATAACAGTGAAGCAAATGAAAGAAGTAATAGAGAGAATAAAATAATGATAAAACTTGTTTTTCAGGTAAAGTAATAACTCAGAACACTATTAAGAATATGGTTGTTATTATTTTTCTAATTTTTCTACCCTGCACAATGGATACATATTCTCCCACTGTAAAATCATTCATAAAAGATATAATGAAAAGAAAAATTATGGTCATTAATTTCACTTTGAAAACCTTTTTTTTTTTTTTTTTTATCCCAGAGTGAAGCTACACAAGGACAATTCATAATTTGGCCTCTGGCACTGAGATATTTAAAATGAATAAACAGAAGCATCTAGTGTCGCTTGTAATAGCCCTGCTAAGAATACCTCTGAGGAAGAGAGTGATCAGATCATAACTTCATTTGTGACAGTGAGACTGTATTTGAAGTGCTATCTACACCCCTGTCACTCTTACTGCAGATTTCAGCATACAGTGCATTCCCGTATCAGCTCCTCGAAGTATTGAGCTAAACTCTGCTCACTTCTACCTAAGCAGTTCTTTCTAAAATCAATGGGATTGTATAGGTTTAACTAAAATAATTTGGTTAGTACATCAAAGATTAAAAGAACCATTTTACATTGTATTATTCAGGACCCTGCCTGATAGGAATTTTAACTTCGAAAAAACCCCAAACATATCATATGACAGTAAGACTTAATTCTGAGGAAATTATCTGTGGAGAACTCAGAACATCTATTCACAGACTGAAGAATAAAGCCATTAGGTGAGGAAAAGAGGAGGTGGGGTGAGGCAGGGTGAGGTGGGACAAGGGAAGGAGTAAAGGAAAAGGGGAAAAAACCTACAAACCTCTTTGAAAGAAGTAGTGGAACAAATTGAAAAAGCTGATAAAATTCATTCAGAAGAAGGGAAGGGGAAAACACACACACAAACTATGATGAAATTTTCTCATGAAAGAAATCTTACCAATTTGAACAACTGTTGTGTGGGTCACATTTCCATCAAAGAACAATTTTAAGATAGAGAATAAAAAATACCATCAAAAACATGTTTGAAGAATGACAATTGCTCTTTATTTTCTCATCTCTGCTCTGACATTTTCACAGTAAGCATTTTTGAGAGCAAGAAATGGGGCTTCCTTTTTTTCATGGTGTTGAGAAAGCTGTAACAGTAGGGGCAGAGTGAGCTAATTAAGTTCTAGTAACTTCAGAAAGTCTGTTGGGTACAATTGCAGAATGTGGAGTGGGGAGGAGCTTCCTTTATAGCTAGGTAGGCACTTATTGAGGCACAATTAATCCTAAATATTTGAGACATCAACTTTAGTAAACTGAATCCTGCAGCATATTTCTCTGTGCCCCCTTCATTAGCTGTAGAAGGAGCCTGGAGTGACCAGCTCAGAATAGATGTCTGTATTCGTTAGCTGAGTCCCATGGGAAGTCTCTTGGAGAAGGACTGGATATCTGTGGATTCCTTTATGAAATAATCAGGTTTTCCAGAGTGTTTACTGAGGTACCATCTTTCACTTTCAATCAAGAAACAATATGATTAGCCTGATAGTACTACTACGTTTAGTAGTATGACCCTCCTTCAAGTCAACCTGCTGTTCCGGTCAACGTTGTCTTTTATACAACAGACATCAGAAATGGAACCGAGAGACAGCTGGAGAGACACTGCACTTAGGGGTGTGGATGATATGAGTTCTCTGAATACACAGATAACATTAAATGCTGCAAAGAACTAAAAGTTAATTAATCCTAGTTGCAGAGTAAATACATGTCTATAAAACAAAAATGCCAGTGTGATCATGGACAATCTCCATGTTCCAAAGAGAAGTCATGAGAAATACTGCTATCATCCATGGTACACTTCAAGTTCTGGGGTGAACATCTGAAGACCCATCCTTTCCCCTCATGCTCACCACGTTTCAAACCTAAGAAATTTGGAGGACTCGTTTTTGCATGAAACCCAGCACCACTGTTGTTTCTTGTGCATACTGCTAAAGTTACAATGCTAAGTTCTGTGGTTTATCTAACTGTTTATGGAATGGAAATAAGGATAGGTGAAAGAGACATCCATTTCTAAACAGTCACATGACAAATTAATAATTATTACAAAACAATAAGATAAGCTTATATGATGATTAATATTAATATCAAGCTTTTAGAAGTTGTTTTTCTGTCTGTCAACACAAGATAAGGAATAGAAGGCAAACATATGATCTCAGGAAAGATACTTCCTAACTATACTGATTTTATTCCTAAACTATGTAAATGACTTGATTTTATATACTCCTGGAATTAATTCTGCATGCAGTTATGGTTTCTCTGTGTCAGGATGTGGTAAAACTGGAAAGGGTAGAGAGAAGGAAGGCAAGGACAGTCAGAGGCATGGAGTGACATCTCTGGAGAAGCAGACTAGGATTCTTCAAACTGGAGAAGCTTTATAAAACTGTCGTGGAGAGAGCAAATAGAGAACAGTATTGTCTCTCCTAATGCAATAAACAGGATACATCAAGTCAACTGTAAGGTGGTAAACTAAAGAGCGTTTAGCTGAGCTGTGAAATTACTTGTTGCCAGTTGTGGAGGATGAGAGTTAAAGAGTGGACAAATCCACAACAATACTGTCCACGGAAGGTTATTAAATTGAAAGGCTGCACCGTGAAGTTCCTGAGTCACAACTGTTGGGAGCTAGGAGAACATCTGGAAAACAACATGTTTTTGTGATCCACTTCAGAACTTCTCCCCAAGCATCTGGCAAAATGCAATAATCTTAGCCAAATGTCTTGCAGCAACGTCTTACAAGGTATATAAGAATTTCTTTTTCCTAAATATGTTCGGTAAATGACTCAGTATACTTGAAGTAAAAAATACATGTTCAATGAAATAAGAAATACCTTCAAAAACACTTAGAGACTTCATTAATATTTATAATAGTATTTGATATTATGGTATCCTGATACTTAGCTTGAGATTTCAAACTAACCCATACATTCACTATTTAATCTAATTGTCCCTTTTTATTTCATCAGCAGGAAATGTTTTCTTTTTTATAATGCACACTGTTAATATTTATTTGCTCTTATGAGGTCCCAACCCCCTATATAGAAAATAACAAAACATTTAGCTAGCTTTCTCAAAAGAATAACTGCATCCCTGTTATTGTAGAAAGCTTTGGCATGATTATATTTCTATTTTTAAAAGTTTTCTTCATATTTTGCATTACAAGGCAGGTTCTAATCTATGCATTAATAACCAAACCCAGATTAGCAAACTCATTACTACTCTTGGATGGGTTTCATGAAAGTCTGAGATGTCAAAATAAATCAAATGAACTGAATATATATTTACAGTGTACCCCATTGTCTGGTACTTGGCATTAATAATCATGCTGTCATTAGTCTGTACTCATCGGGAGGTGAGACATGATTGTTTCTGCCATGCAATGTTTGAAAATGGGTTGATGCAGACCACACATGATGCATGGTTCATTGTTCTCTGCAGAGTAAATGAGCACACCATACCACTGCGACTTCTAGTATCCAGCTACGTCTGGGGACTTCTGCTCTATGCTGCAGTGTGCAGTGTAGACAGATCCAGAACAACGTGCCTGTGTCTTTCATAGCAAGTGAATATTAGAGCCAGAAGCAGAACACAAGCAGCCCTGGCTCCCAGCTACTATTAGATCACAGTTCTGAAGGGATTAAACAGTGTGTGTTAACACATTTCAGTTCAGCTGCTTCACTTTGAATGCTCAGATTTTTCATTAAAAAAAAAATCTAATCCTGGAGTTTCTCCATGTATTCATTTAGATTTGTAAATAGTGAAGAAAATGTAAAAGCTGTACATTCCCCGCTTAGCTGCAACTGACAGCTGCAAGAAGGACAAACTGTGCAGGAAGAAGGGGAAAAAAAAAAAAAAAAGCTTAAAACAATAGTTGAAGCAATTATGTCCTCCAATAACCCCCTCAACCACCACCACACCTGCTTTCCATCTATCCTTATTAACAAGTCTAATGCAAGAGATTAAAAACTAGACTTTCAGAATCCAAATACTCATTACCAGCTGTTATGTGCAGATGTCAAAAATTAGGACTTTCAGGTGGGTTACCTGAACCACAAACAACCTGCAAAAGCCTGGGTCAGCTTTTTTATCTCCTCATATAAAACTCATTGAAGAGAAAGCCTGTCTATTTGGAACAAAAATATCATTTTAACAACATGCAGTATCGCTACCATGGATGAATCGGGGGAAGAGACGAAAAAAGCGGTGGCCTTAGCAGGAAAATATATGTCTTCATGATATATATGAACTTTCTTTTTCAAAGGTTTCCATTCCTATCCCATCCCAAGTAAAGCTATTATCTTGTGGACCATGCTATGCACTTTCAAAATTAGCAAACAGGTGTTAAATCCGGTATTTGACAGCTATAGCAATGACATGCATTGTCTTCACAGCTGTGGTAACTGGCAGCCATTGTTACCATAAGAAGTGCTGGCAATTGAAAGAATAATTTGCATTATTTTGCAATTGCATAGAAATTACTATTGTGCAGCCACTGCAGCCATCAGTCAGCTCTCTGGGCAGAGTATTCAATATCTTTTGTATCAGTGGAGACAGTAGTCCATTTATCTTGCAAACTGGCACTTAGCGTCAACTTGTTACTTAGTGGATTAGGTAAATGTGTGAACATAATCTCTGCAACTTCATGAGTTATGAGATCTTCAGGCTATTGTAGTTAACAGTGGAACAAGACTGGAACATCCACTGTGACCTTTCTCTCCAACCTTCAAAGAGAATGGTCTCCAGATTACTGCTTTTCTGTATAACGCTCAAAGCTGAATTTTCACTTGAAACTGAGAATTTCCAAATCACCATCCTGAGACTTAGACACTGAAGCTCAGATCCGCATCCAAACATAAAGGCGTTTAATGCAAGTGTTGAGGCAAACTTTTCCTATTTACAGGCTCATTTACATTTACCACTGGGAGCAAGGATTAGGAAATCCCCTGAATGCCTTCTGCTTCTTGATTTATTTTTTCATTGGTGCCTTACTGTGCATTACAATAGGCTACTTTTGGACCACCGTATCAGCTCCCTTCTTTCAGAGAGGGCTCATAACTTTTCATGCATATTTTCTGCCCTAGACTTCAATTCCAGGGCAAAATCAAAAGATTTTGCTTCCAAAACCAAACTATTTTTTACTATTGAAAATACTTCTGCTCCGTTATTCCTGGAAAGACAAATATTGTTTTTTAATATTGCTTTGTCAAATCCACAGAACCACAGAAGATTTTTTCAGCTTTTTTTTTTTACTAATATGGAAGACTAAAGAGTAAATTTCTTGTGATTTGATATGAAATTAACTATCAGAAAGTGTTACAATAGAGCAATAATTAAAAACTAAGTGTTTAAAAAAGGAAATTTGTAAATCAAACTGTTTGCTTAACTTTATATTTAAATATATCCTAATAAGCAACCTATTTCCACAGCAAATCTACCATAAATCACTTCCTGGAATTATTTATATTTTTGGAATACACAGCCCCAATCCATAAATATTATGTTTAGATTGATTTATTTCAGTATTTATACACAGTCTGTTCTTCAAGCTTCTGGGCTTTTAATTAATCTGGATTTGGGGCATAAATTCTTTATGCCTTGATTAATACCAAGCAGGTTTTATTTAATTAAAGAGACAGACTGGTGAGAGACATTTTAATCAAAAATTTCATATGCATACAGTACATCTGTATTTTTTAATACAAGCTCAGGCACATTAAAACAAGATTTATTATTTCTCAGCTGTTTTCCTTTTTGAATTATGGCATATTTCTGGTTCATGTGAGGAGTTACCTTCATGCACTCATTCCATCCCCTGCCTCCTCTCTCCTTGGAACAGCAGAGCGAGAAAATAAGATGAAGTGACAGGAACAAACAGAAAAAACAAGGACAAAAGTAAAATAATTACATGCTGAGAAGCAACTTGTTAGATATCCCAGAATTTTATAAAACCAAAAAAGAATGGTATAAAAGCCAGTTCTTCAAGAGCAAAGTAATTCCAGGAAAATACAGGGAATTCCTTTTGGTTCTTAGGAATGAAGTAGAAAAACAGAAGATTTCAAGAAAGAGGTCATATCTTCATTATCTTTTCAGCCATGCTGCTAAGCGGTTAGCTGTAAAGCAGGGTGTATTAGGTTTTGTATGGAAAATAATTGTTTTGCACAGTAATAAACATTTGGACAAAGTTGTGCATCTGTCTACATCGTGTGTACATATCATCATAAGCACAATATTGTCTTAGAAACTTTTGATTTTTTCAGCATATTTATTTACCACTCAACTACCTCTATCTATGTTTAGGGTTTTTAAATATCTGCAATATGCTAAAACAGGGTTGGAGGTTTTTTAAATAAAAAGGATAGTCTTCACAGCACAGATATAGTCCTTTCATTTTTCACAGCATTGGAATCACACTTAAGAATCATCAGCACTGTAGTTAGGGTAAGACTACACTATTTTGGGAAGGATAAGATCAATTCAAATGAATAGATCTGTGAAACAAGAAACAAGATCTGTGGAAGAGTCTTTGAAACAAGCTAGCATAGACAACCTATATCATTCACAAGGAATGTTTCTAAAATCAAGTGCTAGATTCATAGAATCATAGAATGGTTTGGGTTGGAAGGGACCTTAAAGATCATCTAGTTCTTCCTAACATCTAATCTAAATCTCCCCTCCTTCAGCTTAAGCTCATTCCCCCTTGTCCTGTCACTCCATGCCCTTGTAAACAGTCCCTCTCCAGCTTTCCTGTAGGCCCCTTTAGGTACTGGAAGGCTGCTCTAAGGTCTCCCCAGAGCCTTCTCTTCTCCAGGCTGAACAACCCCAACTCTCTCAGCCTGTCCTCACAGGAGAGGTGCTCCAGCCCTCCAGTCAGCTTCGTGGCCTCCTCTGGACTCGCTCCAACAGCTCCATGTCTCTCCTTTACTGGGGTCCCCAGAGCTGGACGCAGTACTCCAGGTGGGGTCTCACAAGAGCGGAGTAGAGGGGGAGAATCACCTCCCTTGACTTGCTTGTCACGCCTCTTTTGATGCAGCCCAGGACACGGTTGGCTTTCTGGTCTGCAAGAGCACATTGCTGGATCATGCTGAGTTTCTCATCCAACAACACTCCCAAGTCCTTCTCCTCAGGCCTGCTCTCAATCCATTCCCCGCCCAGCCTGTAGCTGTGCTTGGGGTTGCACCAACCCATGTGCAGGACCTTGCACTTGGCCTTGTTGAACTTCACGCGGTTCTCAGGGGCCCACCTCTCAAGCTTCCCTCCGTCATGTCAACCGCACCACACATAATACTTTGTCTCGTCTATGCCACTTTATAAAAAAAAACCTGTTCTGTGCTAGCATATATGTATATACAGGTTGAATGCATACTATTGTGTAAATGGGTTTAGCTGACAACTAAAGAGGAAGAGTGAATGTCCCCCCTATTGCAGAGAGAAGATGATAGTCAAGTGCAGCCCCTCTAAGGGAGGATGAGATTGTGTCTGTCCAATGGGGAATCAGGAGTTCTCAGAGGAGCTTCAAGAGCAAGCTGCTTGATAAAGCAAACAGTGAAAGGGAGAATCACCGCACCTGGTTTCAGCTGTTTGTAATGCAGTCATGCAAAGCCGAGGTCACCCTGGGTTTGGGGTGGCCAGAGTAACCTCAGTAATCTACTTTTTCTGCCTGTTTAAGTGTGAAGAAAATTCTATCCTCAACACCATGGGTTAGAACTGCACAGACAAGAAAGAGAGCAGACAGTGGTGGCTATTCAAATGTTTATGTCTTTGTTACAGTTGTCAACACTTAGTCAGAGTAATCCTCTCTGCAAAAGTACTGTCCATATCTGCTGGCCTGCAGCCTATCTGAGACTGGGAAATACCTGAGAGGACTATGAACTTGTTGGCAACAAGGACATGACCCAGCATGAAACCCTCTCCTTCAGAGGTGACGGAAAACCTTGAGGAGAGGTGTGGGCATTGTGTGAGGCGGGAAGACACTAAGACATAATCATGGGGAATGTGTCTCTTCCTTCCCTACTTCTATCTTTCTTGCTTTCTAGATTTATACTGCAATGTTCTAGCTTAGCATTTCACATTTTAATAAAATCTAGGTTTAGCAGTTTATCATCTTTTAGCATGTTTGTTTTAAACACCAGTACACCAGCTTCTTTCAAAGAACTGGCTATTAAATATTCTACTGAAAGATGCTGTTATAATTACTGGAAGTTTTGAGTAGGCAGTTTTCCTCCAGAGGAGAAGATTTAACTCGTCCGAACTCAGTCAGACATCTGAGAGTTTATGATGCTTTATTTGCAAACCAATTCATATCTTAGTTAATAACTAACTTCATTTTTTGAACTTGTCAGAAACCTTTTTTCCTCCTCAACTCTCTGCTTTCAGAGCAGAAAATTACCTTAGAGGAGGATCCTTTAAATCTAGACATGATATCTACACCTAAATTACTCATCCTATATTTCCTTTATAAAGAAAAAAAAAAATGAAACAAGCCAGACAACTGGTTTGGGGGGTTTTTTTGGCTGGGTTTTTGTTGTTGTTGTTGGTTTTTTTTTTCTTGGTTTTGGTTTTGTTTTTGTTTTTGTTTTTTTTTCCTGAAAGTGATATCTTGGTCCTTGTCTATAAAGAAAGGCTATAAAAACTAGCTAAGATCTTTATATCCAACTCCTTCAGACTAATGCAAGATTTGATGGAGCCCATCAGATGACTACAAGTGGAAAACCAGAAACTCATGTCCAAATTCAAGCTGATCCAGGACTAATTTGTATTGTTGCCTTGCCAGTATGCATTTATAGATCATTTGGTCATAGAAGCAGATAACTATTGGTACATAACAGATAGCAGGTAACAGGTATCGTTTTATTGGCAGCAGGGAACTGTCACATTTTTACAATATTGAACAGAACAGCATTTCTCTAAATAAACATCGAGACTTCAAAAATCAATACCTACCAAGACTTCTACATTCTGAAATCTGCCCCAGGTGTTACCTGTCTCCAAAGCAGACATTCTAGACGAAGCATATGTTTAAGAATATCAGTTTCTGGAAACGTGAAAAAAATCTGTAAGTGACAGTACATGAACAATAAACTTTCTCTAAAAGCCCTGGAGTTGAATTTAAAAAAAAAAAAAAGCCAGAATGGTTTTTTCAGTTGGTTTGTTTGTTTGTTTGTTTGTTCTGAAAAGGAAATACCTCCATGGTGTGTGATTACAAGAAGTAAAATGTGACCAAATGTATCCAACCTGCAGCCTGGGCATTCCTGGAGGTTGCTAGTGCACTTCTAAGAGGTCTACAGAAGTTGACTGAGAAAAGAAGTTCATAATACATGATATTTCAAAAGAAAGAGGAAGGTCACAAATAGAAAAAAAAAAAATAATTGAAAACCACTGATCTGGATACAAAAGGTAACAAATAATAACATCTACAAACTAACATTCCTCTTTTTAATAACAATCAACCATCATTAGTTAAATTAAAAATAAATGCAGGATTAACATATCAAGCATTATAACATCATTCAAACACAGTTCACATGGGGTCTTTAGATAACCGAGATTAGAGCAGTGGTTAAGAGATGAGAATTAGCAACGATTTTCTCTCTTTGTTGACTTTGGATGGCTGAGGGCAGATGTGGGAAGTTTTGTCTGCCTTCACAACTCTCTTCAGTGGTCACCACATTTTTCAGTGTGATGCTCCTAAGCAATATTTGTGCCAAGATTTTTGTATATGCAAGTTATGCAGCAACTGATTTTAGAGAAAACACGCACAGAGCTGCCCGCTCGCTCTCTCTCTGACATACTCTCACACACTGATTTATTGTGATTCACTATCTGTTTGTCAATATCTCCTTTCTCTCAACTGAAAACTGCTTCCAGGTTTTGTTTCATGTTTTACAGCATCTTATGTGTGGATAGCACTCCTAGATATTATGTTGAAATAAAATAGTGTATCCACATCAGCGAGATGAACCACCAGAGCCTCCCATCTCTACAACCACGCAGAGGACACTGGTTGTCACTGCTATTCTGTCGGCTCTTTCCATGTGTAGGTCTTGGTTCATCTCTACAGCCACTTGTGCAACATCTGTACCTATAAACTGATTGTAGGAAAAGCCTTCATGAACATGTCTACCTACAAGGCAAAGGCCAACACCAGACAAGATATGAATAAAATATATGTTGTTTATTTTATGCAATACATAAAGTTCCTCTGATCATCATTCAGAAGAGCTCTGGGCTGGGCATACTCTCCCTCTTTTCGGTGGAAGCTAACAGTATTTAGTAGAAATAGTTGAACACCTCTCAGCAAGAAAATGGTCCATGCTTTCCTTGTCATTGTGAATAATTCACAAAGATAGTTGGGTGTTTGTTGCACCTCCAGTTTACTGCACCTCTAGTTTGTGTTTAAACTTGTATTAACAATACTTTGTTTGTTTGTTTGTTTAGGGCTCTTTCTTATCACATCTGGTCAGAAATCATATGATGTGCTTTTTGACTTTTCAGAAAGGTATGAGTCTTGATTTTGAAAAAATATCTTAACCAAGACGGATGGCAAAGGAATCTGAATCTATACTTTTCTACATAACTTCACTCAAGCTTTTCCAAGGCATATATTTTACACAAATATCCTTATAGAGAAATAACCACTCCTATAAATAATTGCAGGAAAACTATTCTGGTGGTTCATGATGAGCCTAAAAGCACAACTACTGAGAATGAGTGCATTTGAAGAAAAGTTGGTAAATGCTTTGTGTATCCCAAATGTACTACAGGGCTGGGAATCTACTTTATCAAAAGCAAAAATGGTTGCAAGTGTCATACGGATGTTTTAATCTCATTTTTTTCTCGGTATTTCACATGTTGAAAAAAATGCTCTGTGACTGAATAAAAACCGATTTATTTTAATAAAAATTTCAGTGAGGATGGATTTTTTTTTTAATGAGTACAACTCACATCATATATTGTGATTCATTTGGGGGGATTAGTTGCCAAATATACAATATATACATGCAGTTCTCTTCTGATACTTTGTTGAGTACTAGAATAAGAATTTATTTGGCTTTTAAAATAATATGCTAAACACTCTGCAAAGTGCAAATATAGCAAAGCTCAGGAGGAGTTTTCCATAAGAAAGTTCAGTCCCTGTCTCCACTGAATTTAATGGAATTCTCTGTGAAATTAGACCCAAGTTTTGTACAAGCTTCATGGACTCTGCACAGATTTTGAGCAGAATTTGTTATTATACTTTTGTTAAACTACACATAACCCCTTTCCATTCAAACTGTCATTGCTAGAAAAGCAAGTGGTGCCATTGATAGAGTTGAAGTTCAGATCAGGTTGAGCAATGAAGATAGCAAATGCTACTTTTCACCTTTCATTCATACCACCACCATGACCCACAGTTTTCCCAGAGTGTTCCAAGAACAACAAAGTGTACAGCGATCAAGCATTCTGCTTCCCTCACATCTTACGTCTCGGATTTCAAAGACCTTAAAGATCATGATATACTAGTACAAGGAGTGGTGGGGTTTTGTTTAGATGAGAAAAAAATGGAAATTTTTCCAATGAGTAGGGAATTCCATGTTAGTCTCATTTTGATTGCTGGAAATATCTTTTGAATAAGTTTTCTGATATAAACCAAAAAAGTAGTGTAACTGTTCTGACAAAAACCACATTACACAACAATTCTACAAAGCTGTCTTCATGCATATACTGTTCCCGCCCCCCCCTTTTTTAACAGATTAACGTCAGAGTTTATAGATTGTATTGACAGAGAAAATGGTTGCAATATTCCAAATATCAGAGTCAGACTTCCTGTGTAGAATGAAATTTTGAATTTCATTAATTACTTTATTACCACAAATTGTTGGAAGAAACATGTGTTCTTGGATGTTAATTAATAGCTCATTATTATTATACAAATTAACTTGGCAGCACTATGTACCGTATATTTGCGGAATAATGAATTACATTAAAGGGAAGCCAAGATGGCAAACACTGCAGTGCATGCATCTATTATCTGCTCCTTATAAATGCATAAGCCTTTCCTAGGGCGTTAAACAGAAATCCTAATGAGAGGCACACTAGAGTCAAAAGAAAAAAAGGAAAGAGTAGGGAAAAGGATAAAGAGCGATGCGTGTACAGCTTGAAGTACTGAGCCTTGCACAAAAGCAATAGCTACTATTTCAGTCCCACGGGCATTTGCTCTTAAACGGGTTGTCATAAAAGCTGGGAAAGCCGACAACAAACTGCACAGCGGTGTGTTTTGAGTCTGACCCATGAAACTAACAGTAGCAATAGGCTCATCTCCACTGCTCTGAGCAGCTGGCCTGGACAGTAACACAGGAATTCAGGGGTTCGAAAGGGAAATCAGCAAAGTCTTACCTACCCTGGTGCAACACAAAGAAACCTTGCCTTGCCTTTCTGTTTCTTTTCCCTCTTTTCTCTTCTCTTCTCTTCTCTTCTCTTCTCTTCTCTTCTCTTCTCTTCGCTCCGCTCCTCTCCTCTGCGGCAGTATGAAGGAAATCAAGCCAAATTCCTGTATATCAAAAGAAATAAGAGTTATTCACTTGGAGAAGAATAAACAATGCATTCACGGAGTAAACAAACTCTCCAACAGCTCCTGATTTTATGTCTGGCTGAATTTGAACTCAAAAAGTTCTAGTAACTCAGGGACATTCCATATACATCTTTCCACCAGTCATGCAAATTTTTTTTGTACTGAAATTGCAGTATCAAAATCTAAACTCCATAGTGTTCAGGCTCCCTGATTAAAGTGTATCAAATTCCATATATTTTACCTCCAATTCAAACATAGTCATATTATTTTCTCTGTAGTCATTCCCAATAGCTTGCCTTATCCCTGTTTTTATTATTTATTTGAAACTAAGGAAAAGATTTGTTTGGGGAACCTGCTTGGATTATCCCCAAAAATCATCTCTGTATTTATCTCCCTGTATTGACATACTATTCTGATTTTTAATGTTTTACTTTCTTTGAAATTTGTCATTTCTCTACAACTTTATATATCCAGAGTATTATATTCTTTGCTGTTCTATTCTTTTTCCTATCTACTTTATAGATTCTCTATTTACTCCTACCAGCAGGAAAATCTCTGCTAACTTCTACTACCATGTAGAGATGATTATTGAATTAATCTGCCTGAAAGGTACTCTTTATAAGTGTTTCCTCCTTCTTCACAAGGCCAACTCCAATTAGTTTAATTTAAAGTTTCTTAAAAAATTATTTCCAGAAGATATTCTGTCCTGTTGGCTTTCCTGAGCCTCTCATATTCTACCTTTTTTAAACCAAGATTTGCTATTTTTTTGTTTGTTCAGCTTTTTATTTAACTGCAGTGAAATGTCTGTTATCTTCTGATCCAGGATTACTTTTTATTGGAGGCTTTTCTCTTATCATTCCACTACTTATAAGAAAAAAGTTTAAACCCTTTCTTGTTTGATTGGTAGAGAAATCTAGAAGCTTTTACATTCCTCATCAGTATCAGTAATGATATTACGTATTGTCTCTGTAAGAAGTTAAAGTCTTTCATAATAATACAATTTCTAGCACTACTTATTACTCTAATTATTCCATATTCATAAAAATTTCCAACATTCACTGTCTATAGCAAACTCCTAATGTTGTCTCAAGAAATCCTCATTTACAATCTTTCTAAAATCTTGTTAGGAACAAAGTCATTTCTGTTTTATCTGAACTGTAATGTCTTATTTCTTTAAAAATTTATCCCATCACATTACTTAAAATGCTACTAAAAATGTATGCTATACGTACATTCTATATAGCTATAAAACATTCTGAGTATTGAAAAAGGGAGTATTATCTTCTATTTGGTCAGATACATGAGATCACTTCAAGCACAACTGTGCATCCAGGAATTATACTTTTATGCAAAGTTTGCATTTTCTAGTGGACAGTTTGGCTTAGGTTTCAGAGCAGTCTGAAGTAAGGAAAAGAAACATAACAACTTTCCCAAAGTTTATTTCACGGATTAAGCATCTTAGTAGAATTTCAGAAAATCAGCTGTGTATGTACATATTCTTCAGTAAGATCCCTCTTTGAAAAGCAAAAATGTTAGATTTTTAATTAGTTGTATGTTACTTTTTTCTTATTTGTTGGGTGGCAAACTGAATTGTCAATGTATCACATAAACAGAGCTATAAGAAAATTCCAATTTTTTTCATTATGTCAGCACTAAATAATATTTCTTCAAAATTTCTTTCTCTCACATTTAGATAGCAAGGGGGGTTATGATGAGATGTGAGTTGGAGAGATGAAAGGTAAAAAAAAAGTCAACCTTAAAACAGCCTAGGGAATGTAGAGAAGGCAGTGAAATTATCTGATAACACTAAAGTCTGGAACTAAAGCAATCCTGATATTATCAACAAAGGGGGTTGATAACAGTTTCACCTGTCAAAAGAGGAGACACTTTCTTTGATGTCACCTTAACATGGGCCTTTCATTTAAGTTTCTATTCTCCTAACCGAGATAAATGTACCTAGACAATTTCTATCACTTTTTTACTTTGCATTTTTAATTTTCTTTCTGCTCTGGTTATATTAACCTAGATGCCCAAATCATTATTTTAAAAAGTTCAAGGTAGAATAGTTTAACAGAAATACTGGGCTGTGGAGTGGAGATAACACATAAATGATGACCTGAATTTTAAAATTAAAACAACAATGAACCCAATTCTCTTCCAAGTTAATCTTGTACAATGGGAAAAAAAAACAGTGGAATCACTCCCCCTTCTCAACAGGACAGGAGAAGAAAAATACAAAAAACTTGTGGGTCGAGACAAAGACAGGGAGATCACTTACCAATTACCATCACAGGCAAAACAGACTCGAGTTGGGGAAATAAATTTAATTTATTGTCAATTAAGCAGAGTAGGCTAATGAGAAATGAGAACAAATCTAAAACCACCTTCCACCACACCTCCTGTTGTGGTTTAACCCCAGCCAGCAAATAAGCCCCCCTTTCGTCCTCCCTGGTGAGATGGCGGAGAGAATCAGATGGGAAAAAGTGAGAAAACTGCTGGGTTGAGATAAAGACAGTTTAATAGGTAAAGCAAAAGCTGCATGCTCAAGCAGAGCAAACCAAGGAATTAATTCACCACTTCCCATGGCAGGCAGGTGTTCAGCCATCTCCAGGACAGCAGGGCTCCATCACGTGTAACAGAGACTTGGGAAGACAAACGTCATCACTACAGATGTCCCTCCCCTTCCTCCTTCTTCTCCCAGCTTTATATGCTGAGCATGACATCATATGGTATGGGATATCCCTGTGGTCAGTTGGGGTCAGCTGTCCTGGCTGTGTCCCCTCCCAACTCCTTGTGCACCCCCAGCCTCCTCACTGGTGGGGTGGGGTGAGAAGCAGAAAAGGCCTTGGCTCTGTGTAAGCACTGCTCAGCAGGAACGAAAACATCCCTGGGTCAGCAACAGTGTGTGCAGCACAAACCCAAACCACAGCCCCATACTAGCTGCTATGAAGAAAATTAACTCTATCCCTGTTAAAACCAGCACACCTCCCCTATTCCTGGCCTCAACTTCACTCTCAGCTCTTCCACCTCCTCCCCCCAGGTGGCACAGGGGGTCAGGGAATGGGGGGTTGTGGTCAGCTGATCACATATCCTCTGCTGCCCCTTCCTCCTCATGTTGTTTCCCTTCTCCACTGTAGGGTTCCACTCACAGGATACAGTCCTTCATGAACTTCTCCAGTGTGGCTCATTCCCACGGGCCACAGTTCATGAACTGCTCCAGCATGGGTCCTTTCCATGGGGTGCAGTCCTTCCGGAATGGACTGCTCCAGTGTGGGTCCTCTGCAGGTTCACAGTTTTTGCTAGGAACCTGCTCAAGCAAAGACTTTCCACAGGATCAAGTCTGCTTCAGGGCACATGCACCTGCTCTGGATTGAGGTCCTCCATGGGCTGCAAGGTGGATATCTGCTCCACCATGGACTTCCAGGGGATGCAGAGGGACAGCCTGCCTCACACAAGCTGCAAGGGAATCTCTGCTCCAGCGCCTGGAGCACCTCCTCCCCCTCCTTCTGCACTGACCTTGGTGTCTGCAGAGCTGTTCTTCTCACATTTTCTCACTTGAATCTCCCAGATGTTGTTGCAAAGCAGTTTTTTCCACTTCTTAAATATGTTATCACAGAGGTACTACCACCGTCACTGATGGGCTCATCAGTGGTCAGCAACAGGTCAATCTTGAAGCTGGCTGGAACTGGCTGTTGGACATAGGGGCCAGTTTCTGGTGTCTTCTCACAGAAGCCACCCCTGCAGCCCCCCTGCTACCAAAACTTTGTCAGATAAACCCAATAGAAGGATGAATGCAGAGTGACTGTTGTTTTGGAGATAACATAAAACCATAAATGATAACCTGAATTTTTAATTTAAAAAAACAGTGAACCCAATTCTTTTCTTAGTGCATGTGTCTTGAACAGCACATCAAAGATGTCAGCTCTTCAAATATACTAGGGGGGAACCTGGACTGGCAGATGCCAATTATCCCATAAGTAAACTTCCATTCCTACATCATAAGTTGTAAAAGCAGCATTCAGCGTTCACAAGAACTTCAGCTTTCCTTGCCTGCTTCAGTAGCTTTTGGGAAGTTTAAGAAAGATCAGAATACACGATCAAAATATGTTAAAATGAGAAGTAATATATTTCCCAAACTGCTGGTGGTCATCTCAAGATACAGCAAATACTTTGTAGATAGTTTCAATTGTCTACAACATAGATCTATCTGTAACTACAATGCAAATTTCTGGATTACTATAAATTTAGTGCTCAAAAATTCAGTTCAGTACAACATTTATTCTTTCTTTTTCCATATGCAATAGAAAAATTTAGATAAAGATTTTATATTTTAAAGTCATGAGCAAGGAGAATGTGCTGAAGATTATCTCTTTTACAACCCAGCTGACGTCAGGACACCATCTCCATGCACACAGGTCAGAGCTGGTGGCCCAGGTGCCCAAGTGCCAGTCCTGCCTTTGATGTCTCCTTGTTTCCCTGAATTAAAGAGAGGTACAGTAAACACTCCATTACTATTTTATTTTGCATCAAAAAATCTGAGGAAACAGATACAGTAAGAGTATGGTAAACATCAGAATTCCTTCCTGGTCACATACGTAAAACTCGTAAGGTAACAATTATCAAATAACTATAGCGTAAAGATTCCCTAATCTTTGCCAACAGGAATCTCCTGATCATAATTTTCTGCTTGCAACAGCATTATAAAATTTCTTTGTATAACTCTCTATGTCAGAAGTTTTTGTACCAGGAGAAAGTAATGGTGAATGAGGTATGGTATATAATGCTTTTATTTCTAATTGTTTCATATTATGAACAGTTTTTAAACCTCAGTGTAAAATATCACCTAAATAGATAGTCTTGATTAGGGTGGGGAATAAAAACAAGCTAATTTTCTAAGGGATTTTGTGATAATGTCAATTCTCTGAGGTAAGAGTACTCACTGACTTGCCATAAAAACAGAAGCATATAATTGCCATGTCTCGTACTGTATTTTCGCACTGCCAGGTGGTCTCAGGGAAGGCATACCAGCAGGTCATGCTTTCTGAGTTGTACAGATGTAGCCAGTGATTACAGTCTGTATATCAATAATTATTTATAATGTATGTAATTCCTTAAAAAGAAAAAATGAATTACATCAGTGGGACCAGGAGCTCATAATTGTGGTGGGTTTAACCATTAGCGTTTAGGTCTTTAGGCAGAATGCATGAATAGCACATTTTAAAGGCAGGAGCTGAGTTTTGTTTCAGGAAAACGACAAATCATGCACAGTATTTTCCTTCAGAGTCTGGTTAGAAGTAAGATTAATTTAGATTATACAGGTAAAACCAAAGCATCTCTTAGGCTGATTCTTATTATTATTACTTACAAAATTCCAGATATTATGCTTATTTTGTAAGAAAACCTTCTACAGAGGGCTAATTCCTTTGATATTATGACCTAACATAAAAATACTGCCTTTTATTTTCTGTATTTCTATGTCAGCTGCCATTTGTGAGCCTACAGACAAAAGTAAAAGCTTCATCTTCAAATAGCATCTTACAATCTCTAACCTTCTCTTTTCCAAGAAGCCAAGGGAACCATCTGCCTGATCTTTTGAGTTCTCCCCATGACTGGACATTTAAGAAATCTAGTATAACTATATAATCTATCTGGGCTGAGCTGCATTACTCAGCCCTGTGGGGCTGTGTGCCAAATTGGCTTTCAGGATGTTTTGAACATCTTAGTGCCTGTTGAAATTTCCTAAAAGTGAAAATACAGGAAGCTGTTTAAGACCCATCAATTCCATAATCCTGCACTGGTGGCTGCAGAATATCCCATTGTACTATGACACTTAGAAAATCTCTTTCAGAAGTGGTTTTCAGTTTTGATCTTTGAGAGTAGATGTGTGTGTACATTTTAATGTTTTGAGGAGAAAGGGCTTTACGTAAAAATAGTTTTGCTTTCTGTGGAAAATGTTTTACTTCTCACTGGAAGTAGAATAGGGTTTTGTGTGTTCAGAAATGCTGCTATAGCATTTTGTAGGAAATTTATTTCAGTTTTCCTGTTCGACTGAGGCCTGAGCTTTCCAGCCTAAGATCTCTCATCTTCTCACTCCCTGAGACATTGCAACAGCTGTTCTCAAAATGTTTGGTTTTCTCTTAATCCCTCACACCCCAAAATCTTGAAGTTGTTTTTTAAATTAACACAGAAACTGCTTGTACAATTACAAATCTTGTAAAAAAACCCCACCCAAAACCCAAACAAAATAAATACACAATGAAGATATTCTCTAAAACTTCAGAGAGAGACACAAAATCTTTTCATTTACAACTTTTATATGTAGAAAATGGGATATGATATATAGAAGAATCGTGTTTATGAAGGCAATAGTGTGTATCATATACAATGTGTTCTGTTTCTGGAAATTTAATTAGGTGAAAGGAAACCCCAGGTTGATGGGTAGGAGGTGACATGTAAATCATTCTATGTGTGAAACAGCTAAGATAATTAAGATGTCTTATTTCATGTCCAAAGCTGTAAAATACTAAATCCTCATGACTTGTACTAAAGAATCTGATTTTAATAACTACTGAAATTCCTTATTTGTTGTAATTTGTGTAACTTCTGAGGATCCATATGTAGGCTGGCTGAATAGCAGACTAGCATTGAGGTGACATATTTACTTTATTTTAAGAAACCTTCTTTTGTTTCATGAGTAAAGGCAAGCTGAATCTCTGAAAACATTGAGAAGAAATTAAGCATAGTAACCATTAATCAACGGCTGTTTAAATCATAGAAGTCTGCCTGAAGAAATCTAGTATTTTAATGAAAAATCACAGAGCTCAAAAATGAGAAAAAGAAAACGTCTTCTAAATTGCAGGCTGAAATCTTATATATGAGACTGCCTATACAAATATGTTATCTGAAGCTGGCAAATGCCATGTGAGGAAGAACACTTACAGAAAGGTCATTAATGAATGATCAAAGAAATGGTTGTCATTGTCTGCACTTGATTTGAAGGTACAGGTTTGCTGTTTGTTGTGTGCAGTATTGTGTTTAAGATGTGACAGGAGCTCAGGTCTGTCTGTAGATGTCCCTGTCCAAGACTGACATCTCATCAGAGCTTTGTAGACAAGTTCATCCCAATTCAGCAGGCTGTGAAAAGGCCAGGAGTGCACAACAGAGTGAGGAAATTTTTTATCCCATTTCACTGGTGAAGAAATCGGTGGAGGAAGTTTTTGGTGACAGGACTCGAAAAATGGGTTTCTTTTTGCTTCGTTCTTCTCAAAGAGTGGAAGTGTCTTCCAGTTCCTGCATGGAAATTTGCTTGAACACGGAAGGATATCACCATACCAAAGCAAAGATCAGGACTGTGATTATACCCTTTTCCAGAGGTACTTTTTTAACAAGTGAATAGTCTGTATTTGCTGAAAGTTATTTCTTTCCACAAACCATCAGTTGAGATGCAATCTTCTGTATCCAACCATAGACATAGTATATGTTTATTCCACAGCTGCAAGAATAAAAAGTCCTAAATTCCCTTCAGAAGTTTTTTTTTATATTAATGTCTTTTTCCTTTTTTTTAATGCAAGACTTAATGTTGCCTTTTTTTTCCTAGAATAATTCTATTATATCTACATTGCAACTGCAACTTCCCTATATATTTTTACTTTCCTGTTTTTATGAAGAGTAAAAATTATTTTATCTGTACAATTATCATAGGCTAACAAAGGTTGTAGAGAGAATAGCATTTGGGTACTAATCTTTGTGTATATCTGATGTCAAACTGAGCCATAGTCTTGTATTAAATACTTCTAAGTAGTCGTATTACTTTCTTACACACATTCACTGTAACAGTAACTACAAAGGTAGAATTCCATCAACTCAAAATAGAGCCGCGGAAAGCATGGCATTGATATTTTCTGGATTTAATGGCTAAATAATACAGATGTTAAAGAGCAATATTTGCCATAAACTTTATGAAAAACGCTAAAATGGAACTGGTCTTAATAATTCTAATACACCTAAGAATTATTCTGATATTCATGTTTTGAATATGAAAATGCACAAAAAAAATGATAGCTGCTGTGCAAGCATCTATACCATAGTATTGTCATTTCATATGAACTGTTATACTGTGACAACAAATTAAATACTACAATTTTACAAGATTTACTAGTAAGTAAAATGATATATCTTGGTGGAGCTAAGTCTATGTATTGTCAGGAATATGATAAGTAATATTTTTTCTCTGCATATGGTTCTGCTTCTTTCTAAGGAAATATTAAAAACTTCCACCGGTTATTCATTAAGACATACTTAAGAAAGGAATTTGGCTTTTTGATTGGTTTCAGGTCAACACTGGAACTGTGTTAGAAATATTTAAAATGTAGTAAGGGTATAACAAGGGATGAACTGAACTTTATGTGCCATAATTTGCAGCTGATAAAGACAATCCTATTTTTGACATGAATTACTCTCTGCTTCTGGCAACTGTCTGTTGCATACACTACTAAATACATTACAATGCACTTTTTATAAGTCATCATTTGATCTTGAAGGTTGGATGAAACACATTTTCAACATGTTTTCTTTATCTGTCAGCAGAATTTCCAAGTTTGCAGAGATCTCACTGTTATGACTTTAAATACATGGAAATGTAGAGGCTGGTCTTCTCACATGTTTATATATCATAATCATTTCTTCTACAAGATATAATATTTTCCATTTATAAGAAGTAGAAACACACTTATATTAAAGCACTGGTAGTTCCCTAAATGTACCTTTAAATAAAATATTTTTGTATTTCCATCCAAGAGAGATGCTCACTCTACATCTAATGCAAATGTGAAATGTTTTATATTAACCATATATATCCAGTCCTGCTGTTTCACTATTTCCTTTTGTCCATATACTTTCGAATGGATTTCCACTTCCTATAGAGCAAGTAGGTGGTGCAACTGATCTGTGACAGTAATTTGAAGTTGCATTGTACATGACTTTCTCAGTCACTATCTAAAATGACAGCAAAAGTAAAGAAACTAATTTGCTAATTCAAAGAATCACTGGAAAAGTCAAAACAACTTCTGCTTAGTCTACCTTACCCTGACAGAATATACTCATCCATTCTGGTTGTCCATTTACCCTAAGAAACCGTTATGAATATAAATCTTCATTGTATCAAACTTCTGTCACCTTAGATTTCAAAAGATTTTCTGTTGCCTTGACAGAATAGTTACACAGTCCACAGATTTTTATGTGCCATTTCTAACATATTCCTCTTATTATATTAGAATTCAACCAACCAGGTTAGATGCTATATACTGGACATAATTTTATATGATAAGTTGTTGGCACCACTTCCAGCTCAAGGGAAAGAATCCTTTGCCCACTTAATCAGTTATTTACTGAAAATTATCAAAAGAATTATTTGTAACTTCTCTGAAGCTTGTTGCAAGAACTTTTTTCCACCAGAGCAAAACAAGTATCCAAGATCCAAGTAGAAGAATGATATAGTCACTCCATGTTTATTAAAGTAATTGGACAAGGCTAAGAGTTGTCATGCTTACATGCTCAAAGGCAAATAAAGAGGTGTAATTCATCCCACTGAAGTGGAAAGATGCTTATTAGCATCACTATGTTATAGTTATATTTTCAACTTAAAGTGATAATTTTCACAACTCCTAGGCAGGTGATACTATTAGTTACTGGTAAGGCATAATAGTAGCCCCACTGTATCCCTGCATTTATTATACTGATACTTTAAGTATTGCTGAAAATATAAGAGGTTTTGCTTAAATCTTGAAATAGTAAAATTAAATTACTGAAAATAAAAACTTTTACTATCTTGAGTAGCTATGGATTCACTTTCTTACTAGGTGTATATTTAGGTATTATTTAAATAGGGACCAATAGAACAAATTACTTGTTTTATAGCACCTTACAAAACACACCTCTATATGTTTAATATAGCTTCACAAGTAGCATACAGTTCATACATGCTTAAGGCAACCAAAGGTCATTCAAAGATGTGTCTATTGTTAAATTCACATTTAAACCAGCTGGGGATTGAAGTATCATTTCCATCATTCATGGAACAAGAAATCCTGTGCATGACTCATGTACTGGACCCTACACTTGACCTTTTTGAACTTCATGAGGTTCACACAGGCCCACTTCTCAGGCCTGTCAAGGTCCCTCTGGATGGCATCCCTTCCCTCCAGCATGTCAACCACACCACACAGCTTGGTGTCGTCGGCAAACTTGCTGAGGGTGCGCTCAATCTTCATTTACCATCATTGCCCAAAGCTTCTTCCAGAACTAATTCATAGGCCTCTCATTTATGTCTGATCTTCAACAGGAATATGCAGATTTTCCACAACAGCATAGCTAGAAAGACTTTAATAAGATGCTTTGAGGTCTGATAAAAAATGCCCCAAAATGCAAGAGAACACTAAGCTATGGGACACCTCTCATCTACACTCTCCATAACATTTTTCTAGCAATAATGACATCTTTTTCACCGTTCTTATGAAACCTTTAGCTTCTGCCTGATATAAGTGCATACAATCCAAAGAGCATACTGTTTGCATACAGTCATTGCTGTTCTACAATTATATTTCTGTAACAAAGTTGACAGTAGCTACATTTACCAGTGTCATGTATTAGATCACTGGGAAAGTGTGAGTTCGTTGCTGCTGCATTGTCCTTCAAGGAAAACGATGATTTTCAGCTGTATTAGGTAACATAAACAAGGATTAACACAAAATGTGCCACTTGAGATCTTGCCTACAAATGTGCCACAAAACAACTTGCCAACGAACACATGCCTTGTTTCTTACTCACCACCTCAGCGTACCTGGAGGTGGAAGTATTTTCTTGGATCTATACAATATCCGTCACCATCAAACACATATGTGCTTTGGGAGAAGTGGGGCACAATTAAAGAGTTTCCCTAATGTAATGTTCCCTTGATTTTTAGACAGCAACCTTAATCTCACTGTTTGTTTACTTTTTTTGTTCTCTGGATTTTCAAAGTGGTAAGCGTAAGAAGTGTTGAAGTATTCCTCTTCTTTTTCCCCCAGACTCCTTTATTTCCTTGTTTATCACAAAAGACATAATGATTTCTCAGGCTGGAAGGAGAAACAAAGCAGCATGGCTGAGGCAAACAGGCTCAGTTTCTTTGATGGAAGCTGTACCAAATCATCTCTAGTCTTGCTATCTGTCATACAACATTCTCAACGTTCCTTATCAAGCATTTTATCTACTCTGCAGGAAGATGTGCTTTATAAGAGCACAGCTGCTTCTATCAAAGCTACTAGAGCTCAAAATACCTGCTTTTTCCCATGAACACTGTCTGCCACCCACCAGATTTGCCAATGTTCCCAGCTCAGATTTATCTCCGCAGAGTTGCCTTGCTCTCTCGTAAAGGGACAATAGTTCTCTCTGAATTCTGACATCCTAACGGCTACCAGTTGGCCCTTCTTTCTACATATCACAGGAAATTTTCACACCTCTGAGTGTGCCATTTTTCAGTTCAATTTGACTTATAGTTCACAGATGGAGAGAGACTCCTGATAAAAACTCTCTTTAGAAGACAGTGCAAGAAAACACATTTCTGCATTGTGACAGGTTAATATTCTACACATTGATTTGTTCCTAGTTTTCAAGGTGCGATGCCAAAGCCTTTAGTAAATTGGAGTCAACTTCTTTGAGAGTAGTATAGGGGACTATAGTCTTATTAGAAGAAAAGGAAAATGACAAAGTTGTTATAATAAAGGCTTCCACCTGCATAGAAAGTTGCAATTAGCCTTATTACTACATTAGCAACTCAGATCCTAAAGGGTGGTAGTTCACAACCATTATAAATCATGGGATATTGTGGCTATCTAATTTTTTGAAAAGAATTAATCAGCAAAACACATCTGCCTATTAATTAATCACTAGTCACACAAACTGGTGTATTAGAAAATCTCCCATGAATTCAATCTTTGTTTCTCACTCCTTATCTTTATGGCATCAACGGGGTCGACAGCACAACTCAAGCTTGTCAAAAATAAAGGCACACTTTACAAGATGGAACTATGACATTGAAAAGTAGACACAAAGCAATACAAAATACAGAGAAGTTTCTTCAGAAAATTGAAACAGGGACCTGAGCAGCAATATAATACATATAACCAAATAATGTACAGAATACCCTTCTGGGAACTTTTTCAACACTTTTAATTTCATTTGCACTCAGAGCTGAGAGTGTTCAAAGGGCAATTTTTTGGACTATACACCTCTACCCATGCAAACTCCTTTTTTTTGGTCTTTTTTTGTCTTTTGAATTTTTTTTCTTCTTTCATTTTCCCTCCTTTTTTTTTTTTTGCTAACACCTAGCATCCCCATCCTTTCTGTTTCCAGTTCAAAATCACTATTTTCCTGGCTGTCCCAGTGTGCAGCCACTTCTAATCTTTACTGATTATTACAGCCAAGCAGTTCCAGAGCACTCTCATTTCCTCAGTGCCTGTGTTCTCACTGATCAACTTAGCAAGAAAATAAAATCTCCATCATATAACAGCTGATTCTTGTTAATTCATGTCAGACAGTCTCACAGGTATGGCTGCCATCACTCCTATACACCTACTTAAGTACATGATAGATGTTACATCACTAGAATCCATTTCTGAAATTATGCAGATGTTTTCTTTAACTCCAATATCCAAGGAAAAGGGCTGGGAAAGTCTTTTAAGTATTGAGCTGGATTTTGGTAATTATGGAGCTCAGTTTTGGCTTGGAAGCAACCTCTCGAAATCATTTGGACAACCACTGACTCCAAATTTTTGGATTAGGCACAACAATGAGGACTTTGCATGTGATTAAAAGATTGTATACAAGGGGCAGGGTTTGTGGGCTATTTGTTTGTGGGCTGGTTTGGTTTGTTTTTTTTTTAATGGGGAAATTTCCCTTTTCACCAAGAGAAACAAAGGAAAGCTGAACGTATTTGAATCTTTGAATCACTCAGCTTGTGTGCATGTCCACACTCTTCACACACTAGTGAATGTAGTGTAAGAGAAATAAGGTGATGATTTTCCTATGCCTAAATGTAAAGTCATTTTCCAGATTTAAATTTTTACACACAGATAAAACCGTTACATTCTTTCTCAATAACAGTGCTATTTTTATTAGTTCAATAACAGGTATCTAGTCATGTGGAAAATCTCTACTAGTGAACACTTTCAAAAATTAATTTTATTTTTTGCTTTGTTATCTGGATATCTTTCTGTTGCATCTTCAAATATAATTTTCCCATTCCATTTTGATAGTTCCTATTCAGTACTATGGCTTCATTGTTTCAGTGGGCACCAAGTTATTATGAGGCTTAAATTTAATAAAATTTTTATGATAGCTTGCATTGCAGTAACCTGTCAAATAAATTTTACTGTCTTTCTGCTTGTCTGTGGGAAGTTGCTGCAAAGTAGCTGGGAATACCTTACTTGTTTTCTGTAATAAGTAAAACTCTTCAAGTTACTTTCTGTGGAAGGGTGGAGTTCGAAATTTATTAGAGAGCACTGAATTTGGAAATTCAAATTAATCTTTTTCACATTTCATGTACAGGTTTCTTAGGCAGATGACCAACACGGGAATAAAACACTCCCTTGGACTATAAAGCTGGAAGATTTTTCAGGAGATAATCTATTTCATTGCCTTAGTATGATTTTTCTATGTCGACCTATGATGGATATTTGTCTAACCTGTTCTGGAAAATGCCCTACTAAGACATTTAAATTTTTTCCATTGTTTCATTACCTTAAGAGTTAGAAAGATCTTCCTTAAGCTTCTCTTCTTTACCAAAATAATGTTCAACTTTTCCTCTTTCCTTAACAGGCATAGAGACCATGAAACATAAGGTTATTCTACATGAATATGAATACTATCAAAGACAATTATGCTATCACCACAAGATCTCACAAAGCCCAATCACAGCAATTCACTGTATACATCCTTGTACTTTGCCCAGTGGCGAATAATAATAATAACAACAACAACAACAACAATAATTTTAAAGTAATGATAGGTTAATGCGACTTGATTATTTCAGATCATGTGCAAGTTTCATATGGACTGTATGTCTTCCTAGGAATCCTGTGGTCATGTTCTGTGTTTGGGAAACAAAAGAATGAAATACTGGTTTGAGAGCAGCTCAACATAGTTAGCGATGTCAAATCGAGGTAAGGGGACACAAAGTCTGGGCTCATAGTGAAATATTACTTCCGCATCAGTCAGAATGCCTCGGGCTTTGGTGGTGACAATGAATATGTCTTGTGTCTGTGTCCCTCCCATCCCTGTCCTGATGAGAGCCACATGTCCTTCCCCTCTACCCTTCTCCATGCAGCACCTGGGAGGATGGAGGGGGACAGGCCCTACCTGTGAGCAGTGCAGTGCTGGAGGCTGCTGGCTGGTGTTTCCTGCAATCTAATATCTGATACACAGGTATTCGCTAGCTGTAAGTATGTTTCTTGTTAATCACTTGCTCATCAACTAGTTTCACTAATCAAATCAATGATCAGAAATAATGGTGGATTTCTTATGCAAATAGTTGAAATGCACTACTATTAGTTTTCATTCTAATTTTCAGATTGTTATCCAAGCATAATATTTAAAACAGAAGCATGAGGGGGCCTATCAACACAAATGTCCTAAATCAGTAAGTTTGAAATGCCCAATTCCGATTTGACTCACTCAGACTTAATGAAAACCTTTAATTCCTCCATTTGAAATCAACAGAGGAATTTGCATAAATTAAAAAAAATATTTATTATCCTTAACTACTGTCTTGTTCATCATCGTACAAGACATGTCACAAAAGACATTTGTGTTTTAAAATTTTGCAGTGATGAGGCTTAGTGCAGAAGCTTCTGCTTGGCCTGCAATATTTTCTAAACCCACTAAAACTCCTCTAGATTCATAGAGCTGGAGATCTGAATTCAACATCTACCTAAATAAAATAGAGGAAAAGACAATAACAAAAATATTTACATATACTTTGAATTTTGGGGAAAATCTGTAATCTGTACTCATGATAGAATCTTATTATATAATGAAGGGGGTTTTTTAAGACTAAGTAAACATATATACCATATGTTTAACATTTAATGAGCTTCAATGTATTGCCACAGCAGCATCAAAACTGTAATGATGAACTCTGAATTTTCCTTTCGCTAAGCAATAGTTGCAATTACTGGTACAGTCTAAGTATTTTAGTACCCTCTGGCTGTGAAAGTCTTTTTGATAAAAAGACACGTCCCTTTTTTCCATCACTTTTTATCCCCTTTATATAATTTTCAGAAAGGATATTTTAATATATTTCAAAGTTAGCTTAGTGAACTAAGTACAATGCCTCTGCTTAGCTAGGGTATTTGAGAATTTTCACGTGAAATGTTTTTCCCCTAAACCTAACCAGTTCTTTTCCATTGATACATCTTCTTTTTTTCATCATCTTTATACACACAGGATCTTTCTAAGACTTTTAGGAGATATTAGTTTGATAATTTGAACCAAAATTAGTTTCCTCTTTTGATACAGTAATAAGTCACATGCTGAAGGAAGGAAAAGGCTAAGGGTTTCACTCAGAGCACTGCTAGAGGAGAAATACTCTTCTAAAAATTCAACCTTTAAAAATGGGTCAGATCTGGCATCCCCTATGACCTGCCTTCTCTAGACTAAATAGTCCCAGCTCCCTCTGCCTTTCCTCACTGTAGAGATGCTCCAGTCTGTTAATCACCTCCGTGGCCCTTTGTTGGACTCTTTCAAGTATGATCTCTCTTGTACTGGAGAGCCCACCACTGGACACAGTACTCCCGGTGTGACCTCACCAGCGCAGAGTAGAGGGGAAAGATCACCTCCTCTGACCTGATGGCAATGCTCCTTCGAACACAGGCCAGGACACCTGTAGCCTTCTTTGTGGAAAGCCTATTGGAAAAGCTATTTACCTGACATTTCAAGTTACAAATTTAGAAGACAGCCATGGGGTAAGCTGTTAGTGTCCCAATGATTGCACTGATTTATTATATGATATATTAAATACTTTAACATTATATAAATTCCAACTACAATCCCTCCACCCCCTCCCCCAGGAAATTGTTACTTCTGTGAGTGGGTTATTGTGAAACTAGTGAGCCTTAATAAAGCCCTGGTTTTGAAAAACCTTTTGGGATAAATTCAGAGGATGTTTGGTATATGTGTTTATGGTGTCTTCCCAAAAGACCCAGAGACCTATATCTGTGTAAAGCAATCAGGTTGTTAGGCAGCTTGCAGGAAACCTGCAATCTCTGTTACCATTTTTTAGATTAATTTTCAGATCATTAACACACTTTCTAGGAAGATTCACGGAGGAGCAAAAGGAAGGTAAGGGGTTGAAGTGACTTTTTGCATATAGTGCCTTAGACTGAAAGTTAAGAACAATACATATTTCTATGTGTTGGTCTGAATATCATATAATTTTAAAAAGTACCTCCATTAAAATTCAATCACAGAAGCATAATTGCTGTTGTATGGTTGGGAAACCCTTTGATGGCCACAGAGTTAGACTTCATGCCTCAACACTGAAAATCTTAAAGCATTCGTCTCTCGCTTTTCAGACTCCAGCCCAGCAAAATAATCAGCTTTCAACAAGAGCTACCTATTCAGTGAAGCATTAAGGAAAATGCTCAAGTCCAGCCATGTTCAACAAAGCACAGAAGCATATGTTAAACTGTCAAGGGGACGTCAGTATATGCCAGAAAAATGCCTTGCTGAATATGGTTGTAGGTTGGGTGACAGCTGCCCAGGATAAAAAACTTTAAAGAGCACGTGCAAGTGAGCTCCTATGAAGTGATGAGCACCTCCAGGTTTCCGTGGGAGATCAGGAGACTCAGCAGAGTGGCAGCTCAGGCCCATGAAGTGTATTCTTTTGGAAACTCAGGTATGTTTGACAGCCTTGTCTACATTCTACAGCTTTCTCAACCTGGAGACTTTACAGCTCACAGGTGTGGGGTGGTTTTCTGCGCTGTAATAAGAAATGTGCAAAACATAACTCATGAACAAAGTGCTCATTTGAGCTGGCATTTATTTGTATTTATTTCACAATCCTTTTATGCTGAACAAAGATGATTTCTGCTGCCGGACTTTTGCACTTTAACTCTCTATTAAGAGCTGGGTTTTGTGTTTTGGAACATTCATCCCTAAGAAACATAAATTCTTATCATTTCATCATTTCACCATTGATACAAAATACCTTTTGGTAACCCATGGTAACAGTCTTCTTGTTTTAAGTAGCAGGTGTGGAGGACATGGCAAATGGCTGCCTATTCAGTTTAGACCACCTAATGGAGCTTTTAGGGCTAATCAACATTTTCATTTAAATTACACCAGGATATTGTACATGCACCTCACACAGTGAGCTTTGCTGGAAAGCTGCAGGGATTCAATAAACCCTACATTACACAATCTGTCTCTGCAGACAATTTTAATACTAAGGGTCTAGGCTGCTTTTATGTGTGCTCTGTTTAGCTTGGGTTTTTATATACGTTACACAAGACAGACAGCACTAGCCAAAGTCATTCATCCTGCAACCCCATCTTGGTCAATCAATTTATTCCAGGGGTAAACTGGCTCACTGTGGTCAGTTGGGTTTTTTTCTACAGAAGGGTATACATCTTGATCTTAGAATCATTTCTACATATGAAAAGGAAATAAAAGATACTAATTAAGCAAGCCACTTACTTTAGAATCTCTCTTCACAACTTCTGTTTCAGCCTTTAAAATTATTGAGCTATATTTGCCATAATTCATAAAAATGGTTAGATATCAATCAATCAACTGTTTATGATGATAAAAGTTAAAATTTGAGAAATTGATTATGTAACACTAAGAGTTTGCAGAAGCTAGAATTGTTAAGGTCCAGACCACTCACAACAGTTTCACTGGTGAGAAGTAACTGTTCCTTCTCAGATGTACTTCCTACATTTTTTAATCAAAATGTGTTCCTACTGTCTTTGGTCATTCATTCTGTCACAATTAATTTTTAAATCCAGGCCAACATCAAAACACGGGCCTTTTCTTGAACACATGGCAAAGGATGCAGAGGTCTTCCTCCTGTTGCTATCTACTCCAGACATGATAGTATGATGAGGAGGGAAGTATTCAGTCACAGAAGGAAGACCGAAACTGGTTATCTTCAGCACAGAATGATCTTTCAGCTGCTCCCATTTTTTCACAGTGCTGCAATACTTGCGAGTCTGTTCCTAGAAAAGAAAATGCCATGCAGCAAATTTGTACTGAACTCAGGTAGTCTGGGACAACTTGAGCTGTACAAGTAATTCTTTAAAGTACTAGTTGCCCTTTTCAAACCTTACTTCAATAAATATTGTAATTTTATAGGTCTCGAAAAATTATTTGGCAGCTTATGTTCAGATGTTAGGATTAATTCCTTTCCAATGGCTGCAGATCCAGGCTCAGCACAACTCCAATAAAGGTTTACAGAGGCTTTGGGGTGGGATATAAGGAAATACTTTATTCCAAGATGCATTTTGGACCCGTTGCCAAAGAACAACCAGAGGAAGTCTCATAGTTTGTTAAACACACAATATCAGCTACACAATCTGATAACGTCTTGTGTCCTTAAAGAAAACTTCTGTATTGAGTCAACACTGCTTCATTCTGATTTCAGGGTGTTGACTTTGGAGGGGTTTTTTGTTTGGTTGGTTTTGGTTTTGTTTTAAATAAAGCAATATTCAGTAGTCTAATTGGTTATTTTTAGATCACATTTATCCAGCTGCTGACTTCATTAAATAAATTCTGGACCTAAGTAATTATTTGATATCTAGCATTTGCTCTAGTTATAGCAACACTCTCCTGAAATAAAATGTAAGGTCAAGTTTGATAGAATTTATGTTGCATCAGTTCAACAACTTCTGTATGTGCTGCACTCCACTGCATAGTCTTACCTAGAGCACAATGACATTACACACTTCCACAGCCCTGCGGAATAATACAAAAGCTCATTGATTTTCTGCTATTCTTAATAAGCTTTAGAGAATTGAAAGCATCATAATTGTTCCAAAAGAGCAGCATTGTGTCACCAAGTCACAGGTTAACAGGTAGAGATAGTATAACGCTTGTGCATTGCACAGCGTAACAGCGAGCAGGAAAATATACATTTGCCCCCACCCTGGTTGATATTAAAAGGATATTTCAAAGACTGATGGAAAAGTAACATTTTTTTTATTTTGTTGAGCTGCAGAAAATAAGGACGTTTTACATATTAGTGTGTGGGAACTGTCTTTGAATACTTCTAGGAAGAGTTTCTCAACACCAAGGTTGTATCAGTGGAGTGGTTTTCTTCTCTTTCTGGAAAACATGGGGATGCCCTGTGCTGCTGCTTCATTCTTTAGCAGGACTGCTTTCTTGTGACTACCCCTGAAGAAAGACATGCCAACCTCAAGATATTTTATCATCTGTCTGGTAGCTTAGCAGATGGAACTGTTTAGTTCTGTGATGCTAATGTATACACATATACACATTTTATATAGATACTTTGAAGCATTCCTTAGTTATTTATATGTTCCTCATATATATGCAGAGAAAGAGAATGAAAGAAGGAGTTTGCAATATTCCACCCTTTTTTTCACTGATAACAGTTCCAGGCTCTGGCACATTTTCATAATACCACAGATTAAGAAATTATTATATATTGCCTGTGCTGCAGTATCAGTGTCTTTGTGCATTCTCAGTCTATGGCAGGACTGAGTTACTTTTCATTGATTTAGTCTTAGAATTACAATTAAAGTCATAGCGCATTATCTTGCATGTGTTCTGGACAATGCATAGATATGTATATGTAGGACTGTACACTAGTGATTACTATAGCTCAGCTGATACACATGCACATGTTTCATGTGATCTATTACCACATCCTGGCTTGCTTCTTTGTTTACCCAATTATAGGATCAGCATCTTAAATGAAAGCTTTACCTAACTACCTGCCAGAGAGTGCAGTCGTGTAACGTGGCTCCGTTCACTGAAATTTAGTCAGCAACGGAGACACAGCCAGAACTGGCATGCAGACAGAGGAAGGACATCTTTCACCATTCAGGTCAGTTCACCTGCTCTCCTGAACAACACATTCTCTAATTCAGAAATGTAAAAAGAGCTCTATTTAAAAGCAGTTGTCCTATTTTGTTCACTTTATCCCTATTGGAAGGCTGTTGCTGGGACTTTTTTTCTAAATTCCAGCTTAAATCCATTGAAACCAGTCCTTACCCATACAGGTATTGTCAGCACTGTTGAAAAAAATAATTTTATCAGTTATTCCTTGCAGGAGTTTAATCCTTTCATGTAGAATTTAATCCCTTTATGCAGCTGTGGGCAGCATATCCCCTCCATGTGGTGAGGATAAACAAGCAATAGATCTTCTAGTTTCTTCCAAAGAGTTATGAGCTCCTGGCTGGTCCCCCAGCAGCCCGCATGTCCGGAGTGCCAGCACTGTGCCAGCCGCCCGTCGGGGAGCTCAGGGCCACCACCAGCCGGTTTCTGCCTTGGTCACACTGCTCTGCCCACTAACCTCATCAATGCTCCTTAGGCTTCTCCTACCCCTGTAGGAACATTTCTGAGAGCAGCAGTTCAACCTGGAGTAAAATACTCTGTAAACGGCTACCAAAGGTAAGCCAAGGTAATCCTTCACAGGATAATTCCAAAATATATTAACTGACAATGAAGTCTTCATGTTATACAGCACTGAGAATCTGTGCTGTTGCCAAAAATTGGACAGTTTGTATCAAAAAAATCTTAGTCTGATTCAGATACAAATTATGGCATTCCTATTTTAAACTTTGATTTAGGCGTATTAAAAAGTTATTAAAAGTTCAAGACAACTTTGATCAAACTTGTACTTGCTTCATTAACATTTGTTCTGCTACGGAGGGAAAGGAAGGAGCTCTTTTGAATTACTGCGTAAGTAGAGTTTTATCGAATTGTCTGCCTCAGAATGTGCTGATTTTGGGGGGAGATTTTAACTGCACTATCCATTATGCCAAAGACAGGAACCGTTTAGAGTCTCATCCTCCGTCTGTAAAAGAATTGTCCTCTCTTACACATTTATGATTTAACTGATGTGGTAGAGGAATTTCAATCTGTAAAATAGGCAATATACATGACTCAGTACAAATGCTAACGTTCTTTCTAGCAAGGCAAGATAGGTTTTGCACTGATCAAAAGCATTTAAATCTGTTAAAAATGAGCTATATTGATTCTAACAGCTTTTTTTTTCCTGATCACAATTTAGTTGTTCTTAATTTTGTTTCATCTTCCTTACAGCCGTTAACACGTATGAGAGTCTTATGACATGCATTTTCAAAATTCTTGCTCTACCTGAAATAAAAGTGAATGCTTTCGAACAGAAATAATACGTTTTCAAGGCACCAATTTGTGTTTAAAAATCAACTCTAATTTAACCTGTTTGTATACTTATTTGGCTAAAGCTATTTTACACCATTCTGATATGAAAAGCAAGCCTTCGGGCCACATAAAAGAAATGAGAATTCAAGGCCATGCATAAGTGCTTTGCTGAATCAAGCCTCAATTATTAGACCATTACTGTAATATCATGATGCTGTATTACAGCCTTTAACAAACCCATCATACTTGCTTCCAGGCATCTGTGCTTAAATTCCAAACATTCCAAGGTCATATCTTTAAAAAGTGGTAAGAAATTAGCTTCTATTTCAGTCATGTTAAATTATATAAATTAGTAATACAGTAATAAGATTATTTAAACAAATAAAACAAAAAGCAAATAAGAACATTCTCCCTTTTAGACAGTGATCTCAGATACTTGCTAGCACATTCTGAAACTTTAAAAGAATGTGAAAGGCTGAATGGAGGCTATTAGCGGTTCCACAGGTCACATAAACTTCATATTGTAAGCTTGGTCAAGTTCAATAATGGACAGTGGACTCATGGAGAGACCGTTCGGTACTTCTGTTATGCCATAAAGTAAGAAATAGATTAATTTAGTAATTTCACAGTGTTGTGCACTATGGACTGATGAAGGAATTTCTCCTTTTACTGGGGAGTATATTTGCTGAAAATAGCAGAACAGGAGAAAGATATATGAATGAATCACAAAGGATTTTGGGAACTAATGCTATGCACCTCTGAAAAAGGCAAGTGGATATAGGAGACAAGGTGTTCTCCATAAAGATCAAGAATTAATAATGCTATGATAAAAAAATCTGGTAAGGACCTTGAAGGAAAATACTATCTACAGAACCAATAGCTTCATACACTTCTTGTGTGTGCAAATGTAAGTAAACAAACCCATGTGCGCACGCGTGTGCACACACAAACACAAACACATACACAGAGAATATTAGATATAAATGAAAAATAGGATATTTCTCCTTTTTTTGCTTTTTCCTAAGGCTTGCCACAGAAAATGAAAAATTTAGATAAAAACAGAAATGAAAGCATTTCTGTGAAATATTTTCTCTTACAGTGAGTAATAAGGTATTTCTAGAGAAGTATTTAAAGTATTTTGTCTTTAATCTTAAAAAAAAAAGGTCTAAAAGGTATTTTGAGTAAAGCTACTTCATTTAAACTGATATTTTTGAAGATATATATTTTGGAATAGGCTTATTTTTGTCCCTTGATATTATATTGCACAATTTACATTATCATGAATGCACATAGGCACAACATGTCCATTTTGCAATTTTGCTCTCTCAAACTGTGAGGTTGTTCTATGTCTACACTGTAATTGTACAAGTCTAATTATTGCAGGCATGTCTCATAAGTCAAGCTTATTACAGGAAGGCATTGGAAAGGAGGCTAGTTGGTTTTGAAAAGACAAAAAAAACCCAACCAGGACAGCTGACCCAGACTGGCCAAAGGGACGTTCCCTGCCACAGAACGTCGTGCTTCAGATAGAACTGGGGAAGCGAGCCGGGAGGTGGGATTGCTGCTCAGAAACAGACTGGGCATCAGAGGTTTTTCCCCTTCTGCATGTGCTGAGCAATTGCATTTGTGCATTCCTTGGGGTTTTATACATATATATAATATATAAATTATTATTATTGTTGTTGTTGTTGTTGCAATTACTGTTATTATTCTCTTATATCTTTTTTTATATTGCTGCATCAATAAAAGCAGAAAATATGTTTTCTCTGGTTAGGGGATAGCATTCTGCTTCCATCAAAATCTCTGGGAGTTTGCACATTGGATTTCGATGGAGAAGAATCAAGTCCCTAACAGACTGAAAGCAAAACACCTCTTTGTTAGGAATGCTTTATTTATTGTTTGCAGAAACCTCATTGTAACGGCGAGAGAACGGCGTGCTTTTTTTCATTCCTTGCTTCCATCTGCACTTCTTGTTCTTGTGGGATTCTAGGAGCTAGAGCAAGAGCTCAAAGGCAAAACAACAAAAGACCTGGCTGGAAGTAAACATTTCATAGGGAAGTATTTCTCAATGTGAATAGTGTTGAAAGAATCAGTCCCAAAATATTTGCTGAAGGAACTGTAAGATAAGAAAAGTAACAGCAAAAAAGCAAAGATGCTGTAGGGAATGAGCTGACCTATGGTATGGGGAAAGTTATAAAACAAATGAGTAGACCTTCAGCTGCTGAAAATCAATGTAAGTCCTTATAAGTTGGAGAGCTCATGCAGTAATTAAAAGGAAGCACAATGTTTTCATGCATATAACCTAAATTCCAGGGAACTCACTGCACTTTAAAAGCACACTTCTTAAAAAAATGCCAGACAACCTGTACCATTCGTTACTTTCCACAAAATGAGACAGTGAGGCAGGAGTCTGAGCGTCGATACGGCAGAGAGAGGGAAACTCTCTAAGGAATCAAGTAGCAATGGGTTGGAGAAAAAAGGACTTTCGAGAGGGATATTCTGAAATAATCTTCCCTCCATACTAGCTTCATGTCCATATAACCTGCTCTGCTTCACCATCCCAGGGTTCATTTGTTTTCCTGAGATAATCTCTTCCAGATATGAGTAGAGACCTGATTTTTTGTAAGACTCAGTTCAGCGGATTTCAGTTGAACCGTACACTTGGTTGGAGTGACTCTTTATTTCATGCTGACCTTAGCTTGCAAAGGCAAAAGAAAATCTCCCCCAAACTCCTCTTTTTGACAATGATTTCATTCAAAAGAGGGGAAAAGCAATACCATCTCTCTTGGTTGAATAATACTAGTGTAATTTTTGAAAAATGAAGTAAACTCACCTTCAAATTACTCCTATTTGGAAGAGTTCTGCTGCTGCTGCTAGACATATTTCCTGCTTTTTTGTGGGACGAGGGGAGTAAAAGGAAAGTAATTCTTCAATGTTTAACATGTAATTTGTAAACAGGCTAAATTGCTTGTATTTTGTCTTCCTATTTCATAATTCTTCTGCATTTGTATTCAAAGACAACTCTTCAATGTCTTACCAGGGGTAAGATTTTGTCTTAAAATATTAATAAGGGAAAAACACGTATTCCAAAGGAAGGTGCTGGTAACTTTACATAACTTCTCACATAACAATATAATGAAGCCATTTGTTAATAATATTAAAATGAGAGCAATCGAACCCAATCATGACTGAAAATGGCCTCAAGCAGAGCTCAAATATTGATTCAGTAGGAAGTTATATGCTCTTCATTATTAAATCTTTCAATAGCAGCTGAAAACACTTACTGCTTTGGTAAATTAGCCAGGACAGGATGAGCATGACCAAAAAACCGTGAAAAAAAAAAAAATAAAACAAAAATGCTCACTTGCTTCCTATAATGAAGTATGATTTAAATAAAAGATTTATCCTTTTACTATTTTATCATATTGAGAATGCATTCTTCTAACTGAGAAAGAGAAGTCTAAATCAAAACTTCTAACCTTTAAAGGTCCCTTTCCCAAAGGCAAGCTTGGATTTCTCAGTTGATCTACATTACAGCAAGCTTGGCAGAAGATCTGTTTGCACTGGCAGAAGAGCTAGTGGTATTTTTTGCTATTTTGTTTGAGCTGTGTCAGAACAACTGGTTCCTTGCTGGCATGCAATTGTCAACACAAGAGTTTTGCAGAAAGGTGATCTTGCTTTTATACTAAGAGAATTTTAAAGTGAAAACTGGACCACTGCACTGCAAGATACGTGTGCATCTTTTCACCCCAAGGGAGATGTGACTGAGGCTAAATGTAAGCAATCATTCAGAAGATAACTAGAGTATTTAGATTCACAAATTAATATTCTTCTTACAACTTAGATTATGTCTGAAGAACAGTGTTTCTTATCCCGTTTGTTTGGTTCTTTTATTCTTGATTTGTTTGGCTTTTTAAAAGTCCGACCTCTACTGAACACTTGTAAAATCTTGGCTTGTAGGAGTTTCTCAGAGCAAGGAGTTGCACAAGACAAATTTAGTGTGGAGTGAAATAGAATTTACATTTCATTAGTTTGTATTTATCATATTTCTATTTCAATGCATGTTCTTTTCTATTATTGTTATAAGAAAAGTTCACACCATTTCTAACTCTGTATTACCTATACTATTGATTGCTTTGTATATCTTCATCCAAGTTCCCCTTTACTAGTCTTTGGTGCAAAGCACACAAGGCAGATTAGAGAGTTTTCTTTACATCAGCTTTTACAAAGCACTCATGGGAAATTATTTTTGGCCATTTCCAACTGCAGTCATTTCTGCCACAGTCTTACGGACTTCTTTAGTGAATAAGGTTGTTCACAAATTTTACAGAGATAGAAATTAACAAACATGTTTCCAAAACAGTTTCCATAAATTCTTTAATTAAATCTAAACTCTATAATCCTTTCAGTTTATTAAGTGGTATTTCTGTTTTAATATCTTCCTACAGCATATCCACTCAGTAATTTTCTGGAGAAACCAAACAGAAACATGAACATAGAGAAGTTATTTACATACTGTGCGTTAAATATTGAACACATTCTTATTTACTTTGTCAGTTTGATTAAACTGTGGCTGTCATCTGTCTGCTAGACAGAAAACCCTGGTATCCTAACTTGAAAAATATGCTCATCATAAGTGGACAAATAGTGTTTCTCCCTAAATCATTTAGAGTCAGATTCTTACAGAGCTCAGAACTGATGGAGTAAATGTTTGCAATCATCCTCAGATGTCCGTTCTTTTTTGGGAAAGATGCTGTTAAATGGAAAAAAACCACAAAGCAGTTCTACATTCTGCTGAGGAAATAAAATTGATGGGCTCTTTGGCATGCTGTATCTAAAGAGTTGAAGAAATAGGGGCAGCAGCAGCAGACTGATTTCAAAATGTATGTTAAATACTAATTTGTGTCAGGATATTTTATCTCCTCCTTCTCCTGCTTCCCATAATCTTTTTTTCACAGCATGCTCACACAGCAGAAGATAATAATTAAGCTACTGTGCATTGTCTGTCACTGGCACACATTAGAAAATTATGAAATAAGACTGAAGAATAGCCAAAATTAACTTTTAGAAACTCAGTTTTTGCATTAGTTTGCTGTGAATTTAGGTCATTTGAAAGGTGACATTTCATTAAGGCTGGATGGGGAACAGTAATTTTTATTTTTTTTTTACAAAGGATTCAGAAGTTTTGAAATTTGTTTTCTTCCCAACTTGAAACAGATTTCTTTTTTTCCTGTGAAAAGGAAATCTGGTATTAAAAATTTATTTTTTAAATCAGCCCATTCTGATCACTTTAAAGTAAATTATTTGTGATACATTGAAAAAAAGACAGAGACCCTCAATGGTTTACCAGCTTGTGTCCTAAGAACTTCTCAGACTGCAGCATTTTTAACTCAAGCGAACTGCTCTGAGAGATAGATGTTAGAAGTCCTGGGATTCCCAGATGAGCCTGTTTTTCTGGAAAAATATCCCAGAATGATAAATCATGGAAATCCAGGGAGGAAAAGAACAAAGTCTATTTTAGAAGAGGTGAAATAGGCTACTTGATTCATTGATTATCTCCCCAAAAGGGTCTTGTCACCATTTCTTTCTCCCTTTCAGACTAGGAGTTTGGTGGGAAGCCCACATCTGTCTGGGAAAGAGGAGCAGTGTCCTTCCTGCTAATCTGTGGGCAAGCTAAAAGCTTCACTACTACTTTTGCTGCTGGTTGGAGTGACTGGAGTATCCCTAGGATGCATCCCAGTTTTTACAGCCCATAGGCAGGACTCTGCAGTGATCCAACATGATCACAGTGTTTCTTTCAAATTGTAGCTGGAATTCAGCAGTCTATAATGAATTTATTCCAAAAATTAAAATTTCAATGACAAATATATTTTTTTCCAGTCTACTCTGCTAATTCTAGCTTTTCTCCACCTTTTCATACATTGTAATCCATAATAAAGCTGATTCCTTTAAAGTATGTTCACATATTTTTCACTGTATACCACATAAAAATGCAGTCACCAAAGTCTTCACTCCTGGAATAGTTAATCTAACATTTGAGCATATCCATGTATGTATTTAAAACAGATCTGTAAGGAAGGAATCCACTTCTGGTTTCACAGAAAACAAACCGACACAGAAAAAACCCCGTGCTCCTGCTCCTGCTCATGTAAATCTTACGGAAAATTAATTCTAACTAATTTTCTATTGCTTAACTAACAATCTGAGCCATAAGCCGTCCTCATTTTGTAATACTGCAAAAATTCTAGGATTAAATTCAGTGGTGCTCAGAGCATTCAGAAACTCTGGGTTAGGTTATCAAATAGCTTTTGAAGTTTTTGTAAGAACTGTTTTTTTCCCAGTTCTGAACAAAGAAGGAAAATGTCTCTACAGGCCCTTAAGGACATCATCCAGTATTCTGTAAAATTATTTTACAATCCCTCAATACCAGAAAGAAAGGTCGACCTCTAGGATTTCAAAATGAAACATCCTTTGAAAAGAAATTGTGAACAATGGGAGTGACTTAGCATTGTGGATACTCTTCCTGGTTTCCAGGATGATAGATGTTTGCTTGTATTTGGTGCTTAATAATGGAGAAGATAGGGTGAAGATGGAGAGTGAGTAGTTTAGACTATCCTGGAGAAACATTATGCTTGCAGCGTTTGCTAAAGAAACAAAACGTGCTGCGCTGTAGGAACATGAAATACAGTCTCCCCTTGAGTGTAGCAGTTGGTATTATCATCAGTTTGAGCTGTTATAATACCATGATGTTAAAGATTTAGCGGGGCCTTGATTTCAGCATGTGAGCACAGAAGCATCTTCTTTTGTTTCTCCTTTTCTCTTCATAGCTCATTTGTAAGTATTATAGATAATCACCAAACAAGATGCCAAACTCTTAGCTCATTGTCTGCGTACATTGTTCCATAATTATATACGAAAGCTAAACTCATGGTTAGAGACTGCAATACTCTGTTATCAGTGCAACAAAAACAGGAGGGAGATTTATAGCATGCATGGTGTTACAAATTACCTACACATGAAAGGACACAGAAATAGCTTATAGTGGGACTAGGTATTAAGTGTACGGCTATTCTTTCATAGCTAGATTCTCATACAGGGCTGTCCACCATAGTTCAAAGCCACCATCCACCAGTGCATTAGCTATTTTCACATTTGACATACGTTCATACTCTTTTCTCTCTCCTGAGAAAAGTATGAGCAGTGCATGTTTTGTTTCCATATTTTAATTGCCTTAGGGAAAGAATCTGCCATAGATACAAAAACATTTGAATTCATCTTTCTCCAACTGTTCTTGGAAAAGAAACTATCATGTTTATACAATACAGGACAGACTTGGCAACTGTTACATGGATAGTGCCTTCCCACAGATCATACAGTGCCTCAGTCTATTAATGACCTAAACTCCATGCAGTAGTGCCCTTGGAAAACTTCTGTTGCTAGCAAATGTTGAATCAGAAACATTCCCAAAACAAATCTGGTGTAGATTAACTTAATTATCTAAAGCTTCTAGGAGCTTGGGGATTTGCAATGAAGTATTTACAAAAGCTGCAAAAACAAGAACTAAGTAAAAAATGAGCACATCTTCCAATCTAAGAAATGACCAAGTCTTGGTCATTCAAGTCTCATGTATATATGGCTAGCAAGGACGTTAACATAATATATATTACAGGCCGACACAGAGTGATTTACGTTTTTATCATAGTCAATAAAAAGTCCCAGGGTCAAATCCTGGTTCCCTGAAGTAAAGGAGAGCCATTACATTTAATGGTCATGAGCATTCTCTTCGAGTCTCTGCAGCATCGCTCATAGCCTTCCATTCAATGCCTATGCCATTTCCATTGACTTTAGCAAAAGGACTTTTTCCATTTTCTTAATAAACTATGTACCAATATCGAATAACTCCCCCAGTATCTATGCTGCATGTTTATGTTGTCTAAATCTACATGTATGCTGTAATTCACTGCTGCTCTCTATACAGCTGGCAATGCCTGGAGACCCAGCATACTAAAAGAAGTTGGAGCTCCATTTTACACATAACGTGGGCAGGCTGTGGGATATCTTCCCAGCTGAAATCAGTGCCATGATTGGGTAACATAACTGGCACAGAGAAGGTAAATAAGGAATTGTATTTCTCTGACTTCTAATATAATGACAAGTGGTATATCAACAAACAGAAGAGAAGAATCATTCATGTATCCATCTGGGATGTGCAACTCAGGATCTCTCAGCTAGGCAGGTACACATCAGCTGATGTGATACAACCAGGTTACTTTTTTTTTTCCTTGTGAGAGCAATACAATTGCCATACTTTCAGATGTGTAATCTGTGTCTCAATACCTATCATCCCTCAAAAGTATTAGTCCCCCAAAATAAGTTAAAAACATTCTGCAAGGTCAAGTTATTGTGCTTTCATAACCCCTATCAAATTCTGGGTAAATAGTTCCAAATAAAAGCAGTGGGAAAAAGACAGTTAAATTTATGGGATCAGAGGCAAGGAAAAATATTAAGGAGACGCATTTGGAATGAACCTCCCATTGTAATGTTTCAATCCATAATCTACGCTTAAGTAAAATCATGGGGCAGAGAGGCAGGTTAACCTACAGGAAAATAACAATAACTGGTGTTTCGGGGAATGTTGTGTTGAGCCCGTTGGACCATTTGAGGGTTTTCTGTATTGTGGAGGAGACTAATGGGGTGGTTATCTTTCTATCTGAACAATATTTCATGGAAGAAAAAGAGGATTTTGGAATATGTGCATTTTCTGAATTGGCCTTTATCATGCATTTAAATCTTACTGTACTTCTCTAACAGTCATGCCTTATCTTTGTGATGACAAAGGCCATTAGTCGAACAACCATAACAATTCATTACCATAATTAAGGAGACTGTTTAATATGTCAAAGTCTACATTTTCTAATAGATTTAATTAACATAGTATTTTGCATTCCTTGAAAATTCACTGTATCCCTCCAGCACGAGGTAGCTGACCTGACCAACTCGACGTGATCTGGCAATGTGCTCTTGCAGATCAGAAAGCCAACTGTATCCTGGGAGGCATCAAAAGAGGTGTGACCAGCAGGTCAAGGAAGGTGATTCTCCCCCTCTACCCTGCTCTCATGAGACCCCATCTGGAGTACTGCATCCAACTCTGGAGTCCTCAGCAGAGGAAGGACATGAACCTGTTGGAATAGGTCCAGAGGAGGGCCGCAAAAATGATAAGACGGCTGGAGCACCTCCCCTATGAAGACACACTGAGAGAGTTGGTTGTTCAGCCTGGAGAAGAGAAGGCTCTAGGGAGACCTTATTGTGGCCCCTCAATGCTTAAAGGGGGCTTATAAGAAAGATGGGGACATATTTTTTAGCAGGACCTGTTGTGATAGGACAAGGGGTGATGGTATATTTAGACTAGATATAAGGAAGAAGGTTTTTTGCAAAGATGGTGGTGAATCACTGGAACAGGTTGCCCAGAGAGATGGGAGATGCTCCATCGCTGGAAACATTTGAGGTCAAGTTGGACAGGACTCTGAGCAACCTGATCTAGCTGAAGATGTCCCTGCTCATTGCAGGGGGGATTGGACTAGATGAGCTTTAAAGGTCCCTTTCAACCCAAACCATTCTATGATTCTAGGATAATGAGATATCAGTTTATCATATTCCTTTGACCCACACACCCCGCCCTCACTTATCATGAAGATCCTCCATGAACCTCCTGCTCCTATAGTCAGAATTCAACTTCTGTCTTGATACTTGTGAATATTTATGGAAACAAATATACACGTATTATGTTTGTGTGTTTGTGTAGTTTACAGCACAGCTGAGATTGAAGGAAGCTTAGAAACAGACACCAGAAAAAATCTTTAGGTCTGAAAAATCCAAAGTCAAAATACATTTATTTATTTTAAACAAATGTGGTATTTTAAGCAATCTCCTGATTTTGACATTGAAGTACTTTACGTGAAGTTTATTGAACTCTCTGAATATGTCTGCATTGGCCTCCTCTTGAAGTGGGACCAGAACACTTATTTTGCACTACCAAAGAGCCTGGCCAGCACCTGCCTCACTCTTTTGTCCAAACACCTGACTATATCTTTATTTCACAACCCTCTGAGCTGATGCTCATCCACAAATTGAAGGTGTTTATAATAAAAAACACTTTGCATTTCTATAGTACTGCCCATCTGGTGATCTCAAAATGCAGCAAAACATTAATTAAGCCTCAGAAGTTGTTGGAGGATAATGAAGCTAAATATATATTTCCTTAGTAATGAATGTTTCCTTTATTTCACACTCAGATGTGGATGAGTCCACTTAAGCTAATATTTTAGACATTTTTTTCCTGCATTCCATTCTTGGATAAACTCTTTTTGGACTATATAAATGTATCAGTTAGTATGGAACTGCATAAGAGAAAGATTAACAGCAGAGGGAAAAATCTGTTTTCTTTCTTACAGAAAGTGGACTTCCCAATCACCTCCTTCACAACCACAGTTTTATTGGCCCCATCTAAGTCCTTTTACCTTTTCTATATTGGTTAGAAACATGTCTACTCTTGATCTTTGGTGTCTATTGAAAGATTTTATTCACAGCACTGAATATGAAAATGAGAAAGTAATAATTCTTACACAAGCCCGTCCAGCCCACATTTCATCCAGAAAGTTTATGCCAGGAGCTGCCCATCCAAAGCAAAGTCTCATGCACATGTAAGTCTGCAATCTGTTAAAATTCAAATTCTCTTTTCTTTGAAACTGAAATTGTAGCTATTTGGAAATCTTATTTAAATGACTTAGAAATGCTTCTAAAATGATTCACTGACTGTAAAAAGATGATTAAGGACTGATATGGAGCTCCCAGAAAAAGACATAGTTCAAATGTCGAATCCGAAGGGGAAGAAACAAGATCAAAATACCAGAATTGTTCAACTCCCCAACAAACGCAGGTCCTCTCCAGAACACAGGGTCTTCTCAAGTGCAGGGCTCAAAATATTTGCAGCAGCGTGGTAGGTATCAGCCATTTCTTAGTTTCATACCCAGTTTTGGGGAAGCTGGTTTGGGGTTTTTTCCTTCTGTAAACCTCTGCCAAGATTTCTCAATTTGAGCCAAAAATTTGCCTGAAAGTCTGCAGTGGAATTCTTATAAAAGGGTCTTGAAAGGACATCAGCAAAATGTTTAGCAATACCAAAGAAGCTTCAGGTCACCTCTACTATGTCAATTTATGCCAATTCACCAAGAAACACTGCACACAACAGTGTCTGTTTGCTCTGCTCAGAGTCAGTTAGGAGATAAGACATTGGCTGGGATACTGAAGGTGATCCTTGGACTGATTGATAGAGATCACACAGGCTTAGTTCAGGGACTCCAGCCAGCTTTAAGTGACAGAAATGCTCTCAACATTATCCACTCAACACAATCCTTTAAAGGACTGTAATTGTTTTGCTCTATAGACAATAGGAGAATTTACGGGTAAAGCTGTGTGGGTCTTCCTACTGTCTGTGATGAATACATTGGGATTTTGAACATAAGCAACAAAGATGAGTTCAGTTTGAAAAAGGGTAAGTCTAAGATGCTGGATGACAATGGAATCAGATCCTAACAGAGCAACAAAAGCAGCTAACCTTGGGTCGCGATTGTTCTGTTTAAATAAGGATCACTGGTAGGGCAATGTTTAAAAATTAGAACATAGAGAAATAAAAGCAGGGGTATTTCCCTGGCATATATCAGGGAACAGAACAAATTAAAGCAGTTGTTTAGTACTTTTATTTTTATATGCTTGAGGGACAGTTCAGGATGAATAGGATTGAGGAAGGAGGAAAGACAAAAAGTTGTTATGCGGAGAAGTGACACATTACCAGTACTAGGACACAAAGGGAGGCTGTGGTACCTTTGAAGATATCCAAGTTTAAAGGCAATCTTTTTGCAAGCCTCACTTCTTTTGTGTGGATAAAATGAATGCTGAGTTGCCCCTTCCACTTATTAGTTTGTCTTGCTTTAGAATTTTATTTTTTTTACTGTGATGGACATAAGGGTGTAGTTTGTCCACAAGAAAGTCAAACAGAAGGCTGGCACATATTTTTGAAGCAGATAGTAAACATGATCTGAGAAAAGATGGGGATGTGGTATGTCGGTATCAGTGCCACATGAGTGGAAATCTCACTGTGTAAACAGAGCGATCTACTTCAAACCCAGGATCTGTCATCAATGCCTGTATGTAACGATGCAGTGTGAGTCTGTGATGTGCTTCATATCTTTGTGAGTCCCTTAGATGTGTAATGACAATTCACCCTTGAGATCTTGGCTTGGATGAGTCATTCAGCTCTTTGTCCTCATTTACATGTACAGAACAAGGTATGTTCTTTCTTCATGTCCATTGCCCTCTGGATTTACTCTGTAAATGTGCGTCATGCACGCTGACAATCTTCTTTATGTCTTTATCTAAAGCCTATGCTCAGAGCTTGCTGCAGGGAAGAGAGAAGACCTTGCATTTGCATATCTCCACTGAGTCACAGATTTCCTTCTGCCTATGGGTCTTTATCTCTTTTCTTCTCCCTCACATAGACCTGGTGTCTGGTCTCCTTTCCAGCAAGCCATCCTATTCCACGAGTCACCACAAATAGGACCAAGCCTGGTTTGCTAGGGAACTGCAGAGAAATGCATGGGAGGGCTGTGCACCAAAAGAAAGCCTTTCACACAAATAAGCATATTCTAATCTCAGTTGAATCTTCTAGTAAAATCTCCCTTAGTGGGCTAAAGTAGCTTTGCTATCAGTAGGTGATAGTCATCAGTATTTCAATTATCATATTTTTTTGCTTGGCAGGGAGAATTCAGCAGTAAAGGCAGAGATCTCTAAACAGATTGTATCTTTCATATTAATGAATGCTGGCTCAGAAGAACTGCCCCAGTGAATCTTAAACTATTCTCTTTCTAGGACAGGGATACACAATCCCAGGGATTATGCATATAAAAAATTAGTTGAGATTAGGTCAGTACACAGTAATGAAGGAGGAAAGGGCAAAAGAAAGTCAATCCATATAGCAATGGATGAAGAAAGAAAGGAAGGACATTTCAAGGTCTTGTCTCTTTCTGTTCCCTTTTTTTCCCATCCCTGCATGTGAAATTCCTCTGTAGTTCCTGGGTTTCAGTAATTCGTACCTCAGAAAACCAAACATGATATTTTTAGAAAACATTCCAAACTTTTATCATAAACATCTCATTTACAATTTTCTGTTTACTTCTCTTAAGTAGTAAACCATCAAATCAAATTAATCCAATATTTATTTTAAAATTCCCTTATTCCCACCTTACTCTGTGGTAACTGAAGCTTTCTTCATTAATCTGTGAGTTTCCATATGCATGGAGTTCACATTTGTTATATAGTTGGTTTAATGTTCACAAAATAGACAACAACTCTGTTGAATTTAAGTTCAAGATTGAGCATCTGTTGAAGGAATCTACAAACAGAATAAATGCAAATTCCAGGATTTTTTTCCCACTCTAGTAAAACTGTATAAATATTTCAATTTCTACTACACATTAGGTCAGCAAACACCAGCCTTTACTTTATAGGTTGCATTGCTAGGGGTCAGTGCTAACCAGGCAGGAATAAGATGTAAAGAACCACCTCTGTTTTTCTGATTAAAGTTCACCACTTGATTATTGCTGAAATATCTTACAATTTGTAATTATTGTCGTTTTCATTTCCACCTCACGGGGAACTTCACACACTCTTTAAGTGGTTCCCTTTTGTTCTAGGTTCATTTCAGAAGTGCACATGAGTTGGCATCATCACATTGTCTAATTGCTGCAACTAATTTTTCCAGTCTGTTTGTGCCTTCCTGTCAAGAAGACAAGCTGTTTCATTTCTTTCCTCTTTGAGGATATCGTAACATGAGGAGAAAAACACCAGGCATAATGAGACAGAATTATGTTATAAATCCTCAGAGAGAAATACATTTTCTCAGAATTCTTGGCACAGAACTTTGCAGAATGACCTAGTTGGTAAGTGGCAAGAGACAAAAAGTTAAGTAGCATAGTATAAACAAAATCCTGCCCTAAGGAACAGTAAACTGAAAAAAAAAGTTGTGCTGATCACTTAGGCATTATCCTCTTCACAATATTTCTCATATGTTTCATGCAGATATCCTTAAATTATGGAATGTCTGATTTCATTTTCCAGTGTCCATGATAGGATTACAATCCACTATCTCTTTTTTGGCTTGTTTCATGCTTGTAAACTCCCCAACGCAGGAGAGCCCTGATCTAGAACCAGCCTGCCCAAAATATATTTTAAAAAAGCATAGTAATAATAACATGTCCCATAAAGTCTAACAAAATGTACTTTTCAGTAATTTAAATACCTCCAGTCATATAGTTGTGATAATGATGGTGTTTTCATTATACCTATTGCCACAAATTTATTGCTGTATTGTAATTTGGCTTCTGCAATGAGACTGTGCATAAAATGATCTCCCATGAATATTTGGCAGGCTGCTTGAAATGCATTTTTAAAATGTCTTAAAATAAAAGTGTATTTGGGTTAATTAATCTGTAGGCAATAGAACAGTGGGGAAATGCAGACATTTCTGATATTTCTCTTTTAAATACCTTTCTAAAATGAAAAACATCAGGGCTACACTCTCCAAGATCAGTAAAAGTTAGAAAAAGAGAATCAAATCTAAGTGGATGATAGAATGAAGAAAATAAAGGCTACTTACTTATGTGAAGCACTCAGGAAAAGCTCAGAGATGCAACTTGTCCAATATTCCTCCTGGAGGTCCCCATTCTGCTCCTAGTAAATGCAGTGGCCAAGTTAATGATTTGAAGAATATCAGGGCATAACCACAACTTAAAAAAAATGTTGTAGCTGAGGCGGACAACAAGAAAAACAGACTTCCAAAGATCCAAATGACATTCAGGCTCACGTCTCATAGTGACTTTCAGTGAGAATTTTGCACATAGCTATCCTTGGAAACTTTGGAAATCTATGCTGTAGGAAGTATTTGATGACTGCAGACAGCATTTACTGTCCTTGATGTCTGTTTTACTTACAATTTTAATCATTCCAGCAGGCATACGCTGAATGTACAAGATGAGTTTTCTGAACATTACTGCTCTGCCCTGTCTGAATCTGGGAGCTATTCATCACCCAGTGATCACCAGACGATGCTTTCAGCCACCCTACTGATGATCCAGTAGTCTTTACAGCTGTAGCGGTTCTTGGGCTTAACACTAAACACAGATTAAATGTCTCTGATTTACATTGGAGGATCTGTCTCTTAGCTTCTGTTTTAACTGGCACCTTCATGTCTAATGTTCAAGAGCATATTTCAGTCCATATATAAGTTTAACCTTTTGTTTTTCATTTACACATTTTTAGATATGTGTTAAGGATATTCACTGTCAGTTATTGCCCAGTCCTTCACTGCATACCTGGACTATGTCTAACTTAGAAAACAGTCCCTGGGAACTGCCTTGTTATTGCTAAATTCTCTTCTTTTAGTCCCATCTCAATGTTGTTCTGGCTATTACACTCCACAAAGCAGTGTCCATGCATAGTTCAGGGATTAGTGCATGCCATCACAGTCATCGTCTAGTCCGGTAAAATGTTGATATTTTTATATGACTTTTTAAAAGCTTAAAAAATCCAGTATTTAACCATTTATATAGAAGAAATTGATTGTCACATGCTTTCCCACAGTTTTGCAGTTCATCTTCTTAGGTTACATGGATCCTACTCTTAGATGGTACAGGGATAATGTCTCCTTCTGCTCACTATCCAACACAGCAGATGCTAATCAGGTCCTCTGGATGTTACTGCATAATTAGCTAACAGTACAAAGGACTTATTGCAGATGTGCTCAAACTGTACATCCAATTTGATCTGAGGGGTAGAATTACTATGCACTGAATGAATTCCTATCAAAATTAACTCTTGCTCTCTTGTCTTAAGCGCAAGTCTGTACAGGTGAAGAATTAATTTTCTCGCACAAAATATATAAATGAAAATAACATTGAGAGAGGGAGGGTAATTACCAAATCCATAATGTTGTTTAGGTTTCTTACTCACAACTAGATAAACTTAAGTCTCGTGGAACAGATTGCCTTCAAAATGCTGGAGGTCACCAAGGAAGTCTATGGCAGAACAAAGATTTGACTAAAGACCGAATGAGTTGACATTCAGTCAAAAATGATTTGTCTTTGACTAGAGGACAAACACATAGACAGGTCTTAGAGGTCACAGGAAAAAAAAAATCCCATCCATCAGAAAGCCCCATGTAGAATTGGCTGCAACACAGATGACACCATTATGAATGAAACAAAACCTGGTAGAAGGAAACACCCTTGGACGTGCCTGGTGTGTGAATATTGTTTTATAACTGATTTTTAAATTTGTATTTATTTTTCCATTCACTGCCAATTTTAAATATTCTATCTTAGGCCTAATAAATCCAGATTTTTAAGTGATAGTGGTCTGTCTTTATTTTTTCTTGTGAAGTCACTGTAAGGACAAGATTGAGGCAAATCTTTGCCAACTTTCACATCTATCCCATAATTATATGTAAGTCTTCTGAAAGAAGCAGTATGTAGTCACTCATTACCTACAGTAAGCTTTAAAAACTTTTTTTTGATTTGAGAATGGTTCAGTTGAGGACAGTTACTACCTACTGTCAGTGTTAAACTACAGCATGCATCTCTCTTCTGTAAAATGGAAAATATCTGTAACTTTCCTAATGGTAAGGTTAGAGAGACACTAGAAAAGATTGCCAAAGGCATTTGTAGAACCCCTGTCATTTAAGTTTTTAAAAACATGCTAGACAAGTGCCTGTTAAGAATATTTTTGGTATAAATGACCCTGCTTTGGGCAAAGAATGGACTAGATGATATCCCAAGGTGCTGTTCCCTCCCATTTCTTCTTACAAGTCATTCCAAAGATCAACACACATCTGCATACAAATCCTCCTTCAGAATACTTTTCTCAGTATGACTTATGTAGAAACAGCCAGTCTAAATCAGCTGAAATAAGAAAGTTGTACATAAACTGTTCATCATTTAGCTTACTCAAACCTCCAAGATACAAATAGGATAAAAGACCCACAGATAATTAACCTTCAGGAAAGCATAAAGAAGGTCAAGGACAATATTACTGAAAATACACAGGATTCTTAATTCCTCCAGGTCAATATGTATCATCGTACAGCTTTCCCAAGCTTCATTAAGAGGATGAAATACACGATGCAATATTTAGAGAAGTCCTGATTCTGTGAAATATCCTATTGTTTCTCTAGCTTAGTCTTATCACCTCATACTCAACTATTAAAAATTAAAAATCCTGTAGGCGAACTCCCCCCCCACCCCCCATATGCATATTGTTTTCACAAAGCTTTTCCATAATCTCCGAACTCTTTTGATATCAGCCCCATGATAGATAACCAGCTTCTACAGAGATTTCTTCTTAGCTAAGATCATAGAGCTTAAGTTTGTCATATCCTACATAACTAAGCCTTCCAGCTAAAGTATATTTATAAAGCTTGAGGCAGACTAGATCCTTTCTTGTATTGTCAACAGACTTATTAAACATGATCTTCTGTTTCTTTTACAGGGGAAGGCTGGGAAGCCACATGTGATGTACTTTGTCCTTAAAAATAATCATACTATCTTTTTAGCATTAGCAGTAAATGAAGGATAATTTTTGTTTTATATATAGCTTTACAGAAGGATTGTGATAAAAATTCTTGATAAATAGCAATAATTAAAGGAAGAAAGTCCAGAAGGAGGCTACAAAACAAAGGACAAAATGAAAGGACAGCTTCAGGAAGAATAGAAACCAGTGAATTTTTGTAAAGTCTCTGGCTTGAAGGCAAGAGATTTTAGTTCTATTTTTGTCTCTATTGCTGACCAGATAAGTGTGTTAGAAACCTCAGCTGGCTCTTTCCTCTCCTCAGCATAGATCTCAGCATCACATTGCCCACCTCCTGGGTGAATAATGGTCACTCTCGGCTAAGTAGAATATGAAATTCCCTGCTATCAAGGCACCAGCATTCACCAGGGCAGAACCCAGTAGCAAAATCCAAGGTTGGCTTGTCCTACAGCATTCCTGCATTAATATTTCTGCATCTCTTTAAGCTTCTGGCAGTTCTCAGTTCATGAAGCCCTACATGGGCTGTAAACAGGATTACTTGGAAATTGTTTATCTGGGCTTTTTTGATTTCCGTGGCTTGGAAAAGCTGCAGCTAAGAACCCCTATATAGAGATATTTACCACTAGAGATTTGTATGTGATCTAGGTGCATGTGTTCACATTATGGTCACTAGACATCCAGCCAAGACAGCCTGGAGAACAACTCAGTTCACTGTAAAGTTGGCACCTACACTTGGTTAGTCATAATATCTGAACATAGGTCCACAGACCAGAGAAAAAAATACCCATCACTTCCACAGCCTCTGAATGGGTTCGACCCACCATCTGATCTTTGAGCTGTTTTTCCAGTAGTCAGTCAGGTCATATATCAGAGCATTCTCCATCATATCTAAAATAACCCCTGCATGCTATATGCTGCTCTTTTTTTCTGCTCAAACTCCCCAACCAGTTTAAAGCATAATAAGCCATTTACAATAAATGGTTGGCATTTACTTATTGTCTGTTTGGAATAATTTCTTGCCTTTATCAGGTTTACGAACAGACAGAAAATCCAGCCAGCCTTCATGTGTCTTGCACTGTACAACAGCAGGAAGATGGCATTTTTCTTATCTCCAACGTTGTTTTCACTGAAGCACTGACTAAACCTATTTACATATGCCCACAAATGTCCATCAATCTCTTTACAATAAAACCGCGTTAAACCTTGCAATTTTCTTTGTCTGTAAGCATTTTTTCCTCTTTCAAATATAATTTCGATATATCAAACACCATCTAGTTATAGCTTTTTTAAATAGCTAACCCAGCATTGTCTTGTTCTGTTCACATGGGGAACATAACTAACAGATTGGCTTTAGCAAACCTGTATTTTATTTTATTTTATTAAAGCAACCTTAGACAAATAATATTATATAAATTATTTTCCCTGATTCCCCCTGCAGAACCTTAATAATTGCTTCCTCTTCTAACACCTTGTACAATCTGACAAACAGACCTTCTAAAAATGGCATGTTTCCCCCAGGTAAAAATGTGCTTTTCCTTCCTCTGAGATCATAAATAAGAACACGAAAAAGACTAATTTAAAATTATTTTTTTTCCTAACAAATGTGAAGCTCATCTTGTTCAAATGTTGAAACAGATTGAAGCTGAGAACAGACAAAATAAGAGGTGACTATTTCACCATATGAAAAAAATTATCTTACGGCCACAGCCTTTACATAAATTAGGGTAATCTGACTTGCTGTCAGGTAATAACACCGGTCAAATAATTTCAGCTAACACCTCAGGTATCAAGCTGATTAATCTCACTCAAGATAGAACATAACTTTTAGGAAGACATACAGTACTGCCCATTGCACAATACCCCAACTGCAAGCTCTTTAAGGCAGAGACCTCCCACTGCTCAGACAGCACTTAGTTCAAGCAAATCTTGGCTAACGCCTAACTTCTGAGACATTAAGACATATGCTAATGCCCAACTTTCCTAAACATAGACTACTACTGGTTTTTACCTAGATAAAAATAAGTTTGTGTTGGCCATCACGTTTTTTCAACTCTGACTTATCCAGATTTTACTGGTGGTGTATTTCCAGACCGGAGCAGTCTCTACCCTGAGAACCCAAGACCACCTTTGCTTTGCTGAACACGTAGGGTAATCTGCCATGTCAGTAGGCAGGGAAAGTAGTACATCATTAATTGTCCTGAACCATAGTGTTTTCCAGCTACTTTGAAAGAGTGTCTTAATAAAACTTGATGCTACCATGGCACATTTCTTCCATCTCCTTATGAAAAACTTCATCAGCTGGGATTTTCCCCACAGTCTGGGATATTACTGTGGAATAACTTTTATAATTACTTAACATTCACCTAAGCTCCCTCTCATTTTCTCTAATTTCAACCTCATTTGGGAAGAAACTGTGGCTACTTCTGGATAACACAGGTTCAAAGATCCCTCCAGATAGCCGCCTGAAACAGACAGGCTCTGTTTTTCGGCACACTGCTACCAAATAGCGACAGAGTCTCTCTGAATGAGAGAGAGAGAGATAGAATGTGTCCTGTGAACACCATGAATTTTCACATTCTCAAGTCACTTTTTTCATATACAGAAAAAAAATAAGAAACGTTGTTTTAATCTGCATCTGAATGAAAGATAAATGCCACATACGGGCTCAGTAAGACATACTGCATCTAACTTACAGGAAAAAAAAGGAAAGGCGAAGGCGAAGGCGAAAGGGAAGGGAAGGGAAATCTCTAGTATGATGCACAATGATTTAAAAATAGGTCCTGTGTTTATAAGCATGTCTGTAAGTGTGATAAACATTCCTTACACCTTTGTGACAGCAGTTTGGAAGTTTGAATAAACCAGAAAGGTTTATTTGACTCAAAATGCTATTTCAAGTTGAGGAAAGCTATTACTGACTGCTGAATCCAACAAATGGCCATGGTCCAAAAATGAGGTAAGAAATGTAATGCACTATATATTTCATTTAAACATATTCAGGATTATAGGGTTTTTCCTAATTGGAAACACTTTGTTCTAAGATTTCCCTGGATTTTATTTTAAAAGTTATGTTCAAAATATTTGACCCTCAGTTGCTTTCCAGGTTTTATTTGTTGAGACAGAGAAAATTGTTTTTCTGGATCATCCTGTTTTTCAGTTTGGTCAGTGAATTTAAACTTCAGAAATTTTCACAGTGCTAGCTAAACAATTGTTATATTTATAAATAAGGTTTATGAGATTCTGTATGTTGCAAGGGTAATTGGGACCTGGAAACTATTCTATATTTGTCAAAATGTTTTCTTCATGTTGTTCACAGGAAGCTAATTCACCTTCTGCAGGAAACAGGTGGCTCCCATCAACTTTTTGGGAACCTGTCACGGAAGGATTGTGTACAGTGATTTCAGTTGCAATTGTTTTTTGTCCTATAACAGAAGCATAAGACCACAGAAGCTGTAAAATCCATGTCCTGCAGGACAGAATTATCTACGTTACAGAAACGTTTTGTAACTCAGAGGAATGCACTCTGCAGGGAGGAAAATATATTTTTAAGTCCAGAGGCCTGTGTTTGTAGGTTAGCTTTACATAATTAGGGTCCATGACATTTATAATTTTCATACTGAGCAAATATCTGTTTAAATCTGATGGTAACATTAAAGCACAGGTTAGAATTTTCTTATACTGAAATAATATAGTCTTCACAAATTAAGTATTAATATCATGCAATTAAAAGCAAAGCATAATAATCTAAAATTCTCTCCTATTCAATGAGTCTTTAAAGTGATTACAGGTTTCTTAGCCAATACATTGACCATGCCCACTGCATGACACTAACATATTAGCCAAAGAACATTTATTATAGCTTTTTACAAACCCGTGCAACTTTGATTTAAAGTCATGCATTCTAATATGTTTTGACAAGTAAATTGCTTGCCTTTTTTCCTTGATAGCCAACCATATAAATAATGCATGCATAGTAATAGCTAGAGCAATAATATAAAAGTCAAGTGAGGAGATACATACAGCATGTTAATGATAAAGGAGCATTACCTATTTCAAACAGGAAGAAAAATTAAACAACTGTAAAATATGTGAAAGATAAGAGCCCAATCCTTAAAAAACAGTTTTTAAATTACCATGGTAACTGCCAATGAATAATGAAAGGGTATTTATTAAAATAAACAAAGACATTTTTGGCATCCTGAAATTCTTTGTCTTCCCGAGTGAGGACTGACTCAGCATGCAGAAGCTGAAGCACGAGGTGCAGCAGATTTTAAGCTTGGAATGATCCTCTCTGATCGCTTAGTCAGACCCTTAGCACTACAATCTTAGTGTTTCACTGAGCATTTTCTTCATAGGAAGCTCTATGGCTCGACTAGGCACAGAGTCCAACAGGAAGGCCTCCAGTCTCCTCCAAGAGAATAAGACATCAATAATTTGCCAAAACACGGGCTTATTGGACAAAATAAGTTGGGTAGCCAAATCACTGCTAACGAACTAGGTAAGAATAAAACTACTTTTAATATACATTTACTTTCTTGAAATGTCATCCTTCTTTATAAGTAACCTTTCACATTTTGAACCGGGGGAATGAAATACTACAAATCTTTCAGAAGAGCTTGGACATTTTCTGACACACTCCTTTTTTCCATACCTTAGGGTCTAGCCACAGAGTCACTGCAAATTATTTAGACTTTAATGACTGCTACAATCAAGTTAGACAAGCACTGCCAATTCAGCCCTTTTCTTCTAGCTACAAATCAGTTGCAAACCTGCCCTGATTCTTTTGTAACTGTTACTCACCGACTAATATAGTCTACAGTTTACAGTTTGTTTTGTCTTACTTGATCCATTCAGAATAATTCAGTTGCTATCAGGTTATATTCCAACCATGGGAATCCAATTGACTTTGAAAAGGTAAATTTTCTGCATACTTTTCAAAAATATTTTATACTTTTTTTTATTCTTAGGAACCGCTTGGACTAAACCATACATATAAAACTAACATTCGCGTGTTCTCACTGTAAGGTGTTTTTTTTATGATACGAATTTTAGTGTCAATTCTTTCCATAATTGTTTTTTTTTTTAATAAAGAAATATAAAGGAAAGTGGTTTAAAATGTAATTATTATTTAAATAACACCACAGATGCAGAGACATCATCTTTTGTTTTGTATTTTTAGTAGCTGCCAGCATTCATTTCTGATCAGTTTATCAGCATGTAATTTAAATGCTCATATCTTCCCAGACAAACTGTATGATTAGCCACTTAAATACCCTCATTTTGTTCTTTTAAACAATTGCTATAAAGAGCAACTCTTTGCTATATCAGCAAATGATTTGAACATGAATTATGCAATATGTGTGCTGCAGTTATAAATCATCAGAAAGAACTGATAGGAATGCTTAAAATATATAATTTTATTGAAATCATGTTGAAACAAACATACAGCATGTTAGTCATAATAATGCTATTTTAGTAGAAAGAATGCCTACGCGTTGCAAACAGATAACCCGTCCTTCCCTCTGTCCGTTCCTCCCTCCAATGGACAAGGAGCAGCATGGAAATTCAAAAAGGCTCTTGCCTGGAATAGCCATACATGGACCTAACCTACGGTACCAAAATGATAGAACACAAGACTGTGTCATTGTTCTCAGAAGAATTAAATATCAGAGTTTTATAAATATCACAAATATGCTTTTCAAAAGTATTAGCTATTTTCTGCCAACCTTTGACCATAAGGGGGTATGTGTGTGTGTGTGTGCATGCTTTCCTTCTCTGGATTCTCCTGAAAGGTTCATTTTAACATCATAACTCTGCAGGTATTTTCAATTAATATTTATATTATTAGAGTATCTTGTAGGCTACGTTTACAGCAGCACTTTTCCCACCCTGTATTTTTGACTGTTGTTAACTTCAGAATTAATGGAATTAATCAGACAGTGGATTTCATCGTTGTCGTGTTGTGGCCACATCAGGGGACCATTTGTACTCTAATAACTACATCATCTAACATGCAAAAAACATTTTTTCTTGATACTTTCAACAATAGATCTCGTCATGCAGCTACCCCAGCCTAACAAGATTTCTATTTTGGATAATGGTGAAAACAGGTGAGCTCTTAACACATTAAGTTTTAATTATTACGATTTTCTCTTCATCTAGCACTGAGATTTTCTATGTATTGTTATGAAGGAGAACTATTTTTGCAATGCATGCAAAATATGCGCATTGACTATTTGACAGAATTATGCCTGAACAAAGTGGGGAATTTCAAAATTGAGTTTATTGATCTCTAGTCAAATCTGGTAGCTTGGCAAGTTGAATTATTTACTTTTTTTTTTTCAGGGGGGCCTCTTGACTAGTGACAGCAGAACTGAACACAGTTGGAAACTTTTTGTCTTTTCTAATTAAGTTAAAATTAAAATGACAAATGGAAGCTCAAAGATTTTTTTTAACACAGTGAAGACTTTTCAAAGTTTGTGATGTGGCCCTTGAGCTCCCAAAAGCAAAATACTTTCAGATAAAATTCCTAAAAATAGAAGACCTGGCAGTGAGACGAGACGCAGGTGCTGAATTCTCTTAGGACTGAAGACTCAAGTTGGATCAGAGGCTACTGAGAATCACTCAGACATTTGCAGGATTGGGCTCTGAACCAATGGAGAAGTTGGGATTTTAGAGGAATCAAAATACTCGTTGGCAAAATATGCTTTCTGTTGATGTCAAATAACTGACAAAATGCTTGCTTTCTCACCACCAGTCATAGCATAGCTGAGATCAGCTGAACTGTATTTAAATGATGTTTCTGATAACAATTATTTAACATTCTAAAGGTCTGAGAACATATGTGAAACCAATTGGCCAGAAAATGAAAATTGCAGCATGGCCAAAAGGTTTTATTGCGATTACAAACCAGTGAACGCAAAATGCTCTTCATAAAGTAGCAAAGCCCCTAGGAGGTGTTTAAGAAGCCTCCCGTTACTTGGCAAATTGGGGGGAAAAGAACAAAAGAAAGAAAACAAACTGAACAGGCATAAGAGGAACAAAATTTCCATATCAGTCTGTTGAAGTAATGGAGGGGATGGAAAACCCCAGGAGATCAAACTGAGCTTACTGTACCAGGGAAGGGAAAAACAGTACATTTCGGGTAACATCTGTGGAGGAAGAAAAGAATGTAGAAAAGCATCTTTTCGTAAAGAATGCACAGAGTCCACTGAAACATAGACATTGTCACATCCATCGTGCCTGTGCTTTAGAAATGTGCAGAAACTGTGCTTGTTGTGTTAGGCAGAGCCTGTTTGGAACCTAAAATTGTTACAGAAGTGTGTCATTAGATCCAGGTTGATAAATCCTGTTAGATTACTTTGTGCCCAAATTACTTTCTCTACAGTATTATTATGTGGCTTTTTGGAGAATTTCTGATTACATACCACAAAAAACTATTAACTTTATTGCATTCGACACATTAGATTTTTCATTTCCATGAAGTCTTTCAGTATAAAGGATTGAGCAGCAGTTTCGGATTGTGGCTGAGACACAGCTCTGAAAAAAAGCAGCCTTATAAAATTCACAGCTGATTCTAGGTTGCAAAGCAAGCATAAATGAAAGTAGCATGAATTATACAGTTCAGAGGGGAAAGAGAATTTGTGCACACCATTTAGCCTTGTTTTGGAAGAAAGGTAGTCAGTGAATTTGCAGTGTCCGTTTAGAGCAGACAGTAAATCCTTAAAAATACTGCACTGGGGAAGTCCATTCTGATAGCAATAGCATGGCTTCATTTAATATTATCTGTCCTGGGGAAATTAAAGGCATGAGTCAAGCCCATGAGGAACTGAGTCACTGCTGCTGAGAAATCGAGAGGTTTCTCTGGTGGAGCTTAGACAACTACGTTACTCATCTTGACTGAACTTTGTAGTGCAACTGGCTGACAAAATTCACCCTCGTATGCAATAAATTTCACTGAAGAAAGCTGCGTGCCCAATGAGGAGAGCTGTTAGAAACCTTTCTTTAAAGTTGACACAAAATCTTATGAAAGCTTTAACCAAGCTTTCTCCTTATTAGCTGCTAAAATATTAAAATTCATACATCTACATAACCTCCTTATATTAACCCATATACTAAAATATTCATTTTAAGTATTACTATGTGTGCTGTTATGAAAGCTGCCCCTGTCTTTTTCTCAAGGATTTGAATAGGAACTATACTACCAGAATTCTTAGCTTTGCTATGAAAATCTGACAGCAGGTGAACTCTTCTGACATTTTGATAATTGTTAAGCTATACCACTGCTGAAACTATCACATTTTGGGGGGGTGGGGTGGTAACATGTAATTCTGTGCTATTGATTGTTGATCATTTCAGTTGGTAAACTAATGGTGCTCAGACAGTATGGTCTATTGAATAGTTTCTAAAAAGTAGCTCTTGCACTGAAACAACAAGTAAACAACAATCATAAAATATTATTGTTGTTGTTATTGTTATTATTATTATTATTACTAAACAGGTCAATTTCATCTGCAGTATTAAAAAAAAAAAAAAAAGGCAAAAAATTCCCAGAAAACATAGCTGGGTGGAGGGGAGGTGTGGTGGGTTGAGCCTGACTGGGGCCAGGTGCCCACCAGAGCCGCTCTCTCACTCCCCTCATTCACTAAACAGGGGAGAAAAGGCATAACGAAATGCTTGTAGGTCGAGATAAGGACAGGGAGAGATCACTCACTAATTGTTGTCACGAGCAAAACAGACCAAACTTAGAGAGGGAATTCATCTAATTTATTACTAGGCAAAACAGAGTAGAGGAATGAGAAAATAAAATCAACTCTTAAAACACTTCCCCCCACCCCTCCCATCTTCCCGGGCTCAACTTCACTCCCGGCTTCAACCTTCCCCCCCCTCAGCGGCACAGGGGGACGGGGAATGGGGGTTACGGTCAGTTCATCTCACGGTGTTTCTGCCGCTTCTTTGTCCTCAGGGGGAGGACTCCTCTCATCGTTCCCCTGCTCCAGCATGGAGTCCCTCTCACGGGGTGCAGACCTTCAGGAGCAAACTGCTCCAGCGTGGGGTCCCCCACGGGGTCACAAGTCCTGCCAGCAAACCTGCCCTGGCGTGGGCTCCCCTCTTCACGGGTCCACCGGTCCGGCCTGGAACTTGCTGCAGTGTGGGCTTCCCACGGGCCGCAGCCTCCTTCAGGTGCCTCCACCTGCTCCGGCGTGGGGTCCTCCACGGGCTGCAGGTGGAATCGCTACACCCCCTCATCCTTCCTCCATGGGCTGCAGGGGGACAGCCTGCTTCACCATGGCCTTCACCACGGGCTGCAGGGGGATCTCTGCTCCGGCGCCTGGAGCTCCTCCTCCCCCTCCATCTGCACTGACCTTGGTGTCTGCAGAGTTTCTTACATCTTCTCACTCCTCTCTCTGGCTGCAAAAGCTCTCCCCCTCAGTATTTTTCTACTTCTTAAATATGTTATCACAGAGGCGCTGATTGGCTTGGCCTTGGCCAGCGGCGGGTCCGTCTTAGAGCCGGCTGGCATTGGCTCTATCAGACACAGGGGGAGCTTCTAGCAGCTTCTCACAGAAGCCACCCCTGTAGCCCCCCCCGCCACCAAAACCCTGCCACGCAAACCCAACACAGGAGGAAAAGGATCATTGCTTCTAACTCTTATAAACCCAAAAGGGATGTTTTTTTTAAAAAAAAAAAAGAACAAGCCAGGTGGCACTCTACGCACTTGTACACTTTGATTGAAGATCAGAGTCTTTTTGTTTAATTTCTTATTATTTGTCTTTCAGAGGCAATATAATCTCTGCTGGCATCTGTTTCGTTTGACAACTTAATGTAGTCTCCATAGACTTACTTCGACAATGCTTTGTTGTGATTTGACAGTGTGGTGTCATCCCCAATGACATACACAGCCTTTGCTGAGTCTGCATTTTGACATTTAAGTGGGCTCAGCTGTGAATAGATATCCAAGATGTTTATTTGCATTCACATTCTATTTTGACATTGTATCATTTTATTAGGTCCAAATTCTTCCCTAAGTAGGTTATTCCCAACCGGGGAGAAAAAGTTCTTTGCGTTAGATGTAAGATTTGATCTCTTAGAGAAAATATAACTAACAGCATTTCAAAAATACTGAGCTTTAGTATGAGAAGATAATTATTTTCTAGTAAGAACAAGTTTCCCTTTAACATGGAGAATGTGCAACACCTCAAAATGGACATGTGGGTTTTGATTTTGGTTTAGTATTTGTGTATACCAGGAAAAGTCAGCTGACAGTGGCAGTGGCATTATTAGAATTAAAAATAAATTATGATGTCAGAATTGAGGTCCCTGATGCTGAACAAAACATTTAATATTATACAGTCAATTATCTATTCATACATATCTTTAGATGTAAATGTCATATATATCTTTAAGAGATATATATGCATATCCATCTCTCCGTATGGGTGTACTATAATACACCATGGCTTCACAAAAGGACTTTGTTAAGAATGATTGTGAATTCTAAATTCTTTTTTTCTGAGAAATGAAAGGAACCATAAATACTCCATCTAGGAAATGTCTATAGCAGCCTCATTCTACAAGCATGCATGTGTATAGATTAATAGTGATAGTGAATCTTCCAAATGTGAAGTCCATCAGGTTCAGAGTTTAGACCTCACAATGCACCTATGTGTGCTAATTTCCACCAGACAGTGGAATTTTCACCCTTTTCATGTCTGCAGGCATAATGTCCACGTTTGTTTATTTGATGTACAGAAATAATATAATGAAAATATAGTTTATTAATGTAAGGGAAGCTAGATACTTTGATTCAATCTTCTATTGAAGAGCAAAGCATTTTTAACATAATAAATATAATGCATATATTTTTATCTATAAACACAGGTATATTCGTACATGTGTCATATATTTAGAAATAGAAGTTATATTTTATGTATGTCTTCATATGTTCTTTATGCCTGTCTAAAAATCTTAAATTTGTATTATTTACTCCTCAATGCTTTCCCAAATACTGAAACATTTGGGGCAGGAGGAGGAGAAAGAGAGAGAGAAAATTGTAAAATTGACAGAGTAATTATCTCAAGAAGAAAATCTACCACAGTCCATTATTATCACCAATTTCTTTTGGATTTACTCAGCAAGATTTGACAGTTCAAATCCCTGAAAGAAATCGTAAGAACTGAGGTACTGATTCTTCAATATTACACATATTGGCATCAGTTTCTCCTGCCAGCAATTACTTTTCGGCACAGGAAAAGAACTTCCACTGTAATTATGTGAGGTATGGTTTAGTGTAAGCTATTTGACCTCCCTTCAAATTCTATCAGCTCAAAGTCCATGCAGACCAGCAAGTAATCTTTCATGAATGTTCTCTATGTAAATCAAAACTTGTTAGATCTGTGTCTGGTATTAGCATTACAATAACATCTACTGTTAAGTACCTAGAGGATACAATAAAGTATCCATTACTTCTGGAGACTCAGACCATGGGAACTTCTTTATTTTCTGTGCTACTCTGTTGACAGAAAGCTGAAAGATGCCAGTAACAATCCCAAGTCAAGACAGGAATTTTTCTATATGCAGAAATTATATTCCTAATAATAATAAGAGAGAGAGATCTATTTTCTCACCACCTTATGTGTTCTCCGTCCCTGATACCTGTTGTCTAGAATTGCAACTGGCAGTCTTCCATTTTGTTTGGAGAGTATCTCAAAGGGTAATTGAAGCAATGTCTAATCAACATCAAATATTGAATAAGTTGGTTCTGAATACTTCATTCAGTTGTGGTACCTAGCTATATGGGGGGAAAACAAACAAACAAACAAACATAAACCAACAAACCCCTAAACTTTCAGTGTAGTTTTCAAATGTATCTTCTGGATGTTGAAGGGCCTTAATGTGGAATACTGACAATATCATGCCACAAAGAGAAAAAAGAGGTCCTATTATTAAGACTGTTGATATACTGACACTGATACATGATAAGCGTTATTACTTGCAAGAGACTGTTGCTAGAAAACTCATGACTACATATTTTGGGAAGCAGGTGAAGAATCTTTAATTTTTGTTGCAGCTCACATGAGCTCTGGAGTACAGGTTGCTGGCAGGGGGAGGTAGTGGATCATTCCAGGAGGTGCCTATCTGGCCATGACTGCACCACCACCAGGTCTGTAAAACACTCTTTTTATAACAGTCTACCTTAGTTTCACAGATGTGGAGCCTGTGCAGGGAATGCTTGCAACATGCAGAACAAGAAGCAGCAATGAACTCCAAAACAGACCACACTGTTACCTGAGGCAAAGTTCTAGAGTAGAACAAGAGGTTTCTTATCCTTCCCGTAGGCTAGCAACTAAAAGGCAATGTCTATCACACGCAGTGCATTGCATTACCTCTGGTTTGCTAAAGAAAATTTTAAAGATCAGCCAAAAGTGGTGTAAGAAGAAGAAAAGTACCAACCTACCCGAAACACTATATTGACTTTACTAAGAACTTTTAATATTGCGAATACCTAGAAGTTTGCACTTTTCAAAGTCAAAGGCTGTATAGGCAAGAACAGGTGATTTGAAGAGTTTATTGGGAACATCTAACTGCAGCACAATGGTGGTTTTCTAAAGGACACAGAGAATGAGTTTCTCTTTCAAACAGAAGAGATTCCTCATAACCGAAGTAACTGGTTTTGAAAAACAGCATCAAAAACTGAGATTATTGGTTTTTTTAAAGGAAACAGCATTTAACTCTAATCTCTGGAGGCAAAACCAGGAAGATATTTCCAAAGTTTTAATAACCTTGCAACCGCTGGCCTCTGAGGTTCAAACAGCCTGTTTGACGGCCTGCGACACAAAGGTGAAATTCTACCTGGGATACATGGGCCTAAGAAATGCCATATTGAACATAATGAAAATGAAATCCCACGCCACAGGAAGCCAGTGAAAGTCATGTCAGTAGGTCCGGGATTTCACAGTTGTTCTCATCAAACACTTTATCTGCCACCTTTACAGATATACATCATATACCCACAAATTGCATGACTGATTCTTACAGAGATTTTAAGCCATCAGCCACATGTTAAAAGAAAACAGGTTACTTACAGTAGGATTTGGTCTAGTTTGACTATTTTGTTTTGTGTATAGGAAGATGAAATTACAGTATCTCACAAATGGTGTGCAAAAACAGATTTCCCACAAATATCATAAATGTCTTCAAAACCAGTAAATATATAACAAGTTTTCCCCTAGATATCTCATTCTGTGTGATTCTTTCATGTGTAAAACTAGTCAACAAATATTTTAGAAATTGTAATATTTTAACATACTAGGTTATACGTAATTTTCAAGAGAACTTCCATTGCCATTCAACAGTCTTTTAAGAGAAGATAAGTAAGGGGGGGGGGGGGGGGAAGGCCATACTGCTGCTTTTTCCAGGCTTTGTTTCCTAAAGGAATCCAAGAAATTAAAAAGAAATTGGGGGGGGGGAAGAAAAGACTACTCATTAATATACCCATTCCTGAAAATAATTTTAATTAGTCCTGGTCAAAACCACACAGAATCTAAGCTCATGGAGAATATATCCCAATTGGCTCAAGTACCTTCAGAATTGCTATTAGAGTTTCAGGGAATATTTTGCTTTTTTCAGAGACTGCCTGAATATGAATACTTAACCAGCTTGAAACATTTTCAATATGAATCATTACTATTTATTGAAAAAAGACTAATACCAAGGGCTCCACACTAATGGGTCTTATTCTTGATCAAAACATTTCTTAGAATTTGTGTATGCATGAGTTTTCCTTCTATTTTGCATTTTATAAGCTATTATTTTTTAATATTGCTTAACTGGTTTAACAACACCCTGAAAATGGACTGGAAGTTCCAAAGGACGTCATATAGACCATGGAAAACATATTTAATTAATATGAATGGTAATTATTTTGCAAACTATGTCATTGTGTATGCTTATTTAACTTTGTAGAATTAAGTTAAATGATGTAAATGAGTCAAAACCATTCTAACTTCTCATGACTACTCTGTATCCTAGTAACGCCTCATGCTTTTAAATGCATTCTTCTTTGAAACGAAGTGCTCCAAGAATCCATACCTTCATATGACTTAAACCATGTAACCTGCACTTTCAGTTAACTTGAACAAAATCAGAGGCTGAAAGGATCTGTTGTGGGGGAGAAAGAAGGGTTTTCATGCAAATGAGGTTATTTAGGAAGAGTCTGTAGAAGAGGTTCCTAAAAATACTACACATGTATGTATATTTTCCTCTTAAACTGAATCACCTGAGCTTTTTTCCTACCTACCCTATGGCTTATATATATAATTTTGACATTAGCTAGTTCTGCACTGTTCCCTTCACCCCATGTCAGTTCTTGCCCTGTGTTTTGGGCAGTAGTAGGTGGCCACTACTGCCGTTTGACATGGAACAGGCTGCCCAATCCATTGCTCCACCCCACTCCCCACCATGGCCATCTTGACCACAGAAGCAGGCCCATTCCTGAAAGTAGAATCAGAATAGCAAGTTTGGTTTGTTGTCCTGCTCCACCTCAATGGTGGAGCACAGGACTACGCCACCTCAATGGTGAAGTACAGGACTGCTGCACACGCATCTCTCAACAGCACCACTCACCTCATGAGCATGGCTTACGATCTCTTTGGCATTTCTTGGCTCTTTTGGTACAAGGTACCACCCTTGTACTTCCCTCTCTTTCTTCATCCCAATCACTTTCCAAAATATGGCTTGCCCTGCATTACTTTTATCAGTTTGCTCCATCTGTGCCCAAATATGTATTTCTGATACCATTACCAAGGTAAACTGGGCCTTGTAGGATGTTAATGACTATGGCTATGTGCAAGGTGTGGCACCAAAGTATACCTGGTAATGCATGGCAAGTTGCAAGGGCCCTGAGTTCTCCCCTCCTGTTATTTGTGGAGGTTGAATGTTTCTTACCCAACTCCCCTTCACTGCCTGTGAGATCCAACCCTCCTTCTCAACAATTTCTGTAACTTTTAGCTCCTCACACTATCATTTGTGTTATTTGCTGTGTTCAGCAAGTTCTCATGTCAAACCCAGAACTTGCCAGGGCTCCCATGACAGTCGATCCCATAGGTAGACAGCATGGGCCTGAGCCTGAGAGCAATTTGACGAGTCAAATCATCAAGCTAGGTTCAGCACTAATTAGGGAGCATGGAGTCAGGCCATTGTGTTTGCTAATTCTCTGCTGAGAAAATGTGCAAAACCAGCTGGTATTTCTTTCCTAAATGCTAAAGTCTTCATGACTCAGTATTAGGTATTGCCACAGACATCTGAGACAACATACAAATATAACATGGTGTTGTAGGAACAGAGTGTCCTAACTAATTGAAATGATAATTTCAACTAGTTGAGAAGAAATCAAATAATGCCAGCTAGGTATCCAACCGCACACCAAAACTAGAAAACAAAGTAAATAATTGTGAGTGGGAATCATTAGTCCACATTATGGCTAAACACTCTTTACATACACCAACACACTGATCTAACCCAAGAGCTATCTTGCTAGCAAAGGTAGTCAAACCAGGAGTTATATCATCTTTGTATAGATGAGTTTTTTGAGTACATGCTGATTGACCAGTTGATCTGGTGGTTCACTGACTCCTTCCTGTATCCTGGTGAGTTCATCTGGAAAACAGAGGCAACATATATTTACTTTGCGAAGTTGTTTGATGATGCTTAAAACTGTGTTGAAAGTGAAAATGGCTTTCAGCTACTTAAGCTAGGAAAAAAATGTTTTTCTTCCTTAATTCCGCTTTGATCAATAGTCATGGTTGGTTTCTCCTGTTTTCCTTCTTGAAGTATTATGGTTGAGGATGTCATCCAACTGCATACCAACATTTCAATGCCATCCTTCACTGGTTTGAATCACATTTTTCCAGAAACGTCTTTGTTGTCTCTGTCCCATGATTCAGAGGTAATCTTCTCTCTTGTCACCATTGTCCCATATCTTACCATCTTTGAATCCTGTTCCTGCACTGTAGCTGTCTTGGGAGATATCTGCCTTATAGTTTCTGCCAATTTATAGCATAACATGTCTGTCTGCATCCTGTCCATCATACACAGGAATATTCTCTTTCCAGTCAAAGTATTTCCGTTATTCAGGTATTTTATTCAGGTATTCCACTCAAAGCATTTTTTCAGGTAATGCCAACAGAAAAATCTATTTGATTTCAATGGGAAAATAATTATTTCAGACCTGGTGCCTTATCAAAATTCTATCCCAAGAAAGAATGCCAAATATACTTTTAAGGAACACTATTAATATTGTCAGTATTCTTGGGAAAGTGGAAGAAGTATTTTATTGGGAAAAAGAGATATTTTATTACTTACAGATCGTTACAATTTAGCAATTGAATATTGTGGAAGCTTCCAATAGTTTTATGCCATTTTTTAGGAATTCAAATTCTGGTGTTACTAATATGAAAGTCATCTAAGCTAAATGGAACTTGATATATTTTTTGGTTTGGGTTGCCTGATGTGGTTGCCTGAAAGTAAGAAGAAATGTTTTCTGCATTACCCTTCAATTCTATATCTTATTTTCCTAAGTTAATAAAGCATTTGAAATTTGGAGTGGAAATATTAACATTGTTTTATACATATTGTAAGCAGCAACACCTTATTCACTGAATGCACTTTGTGATAGTTCCTCTCATCAGTTCTTGAAACTCTTGGTAACTCACAGTTGTTTCTGCAAGAAACTGATGAAGGTGTGAAATGTAAAAGAAAAAAGAAAGTTCTGACCTAGTGTCTCCCAGAGATGAGAGAGGACATTCTTCCTCTAATTAAATGTATCCTCAGCCCATATGATGTAAACCAATTAATATTTTTTCTCACTGACCAGCTCCTCTCTTTTTGCATGTTAAGGAGGCTTTGACATCCCCAATTAATTAATTTTTCTGTTTTTCCCCCAAAGCTCATTTTTATTTTAACTTGCTATTGACCTCCACTTCTGATCATCATAACCCTGGTGTTTTTATTCAAAATTAGTACTGGAAAAAAAGGACAGGAAAAAGGCCTCATCAAGAAGACTAATTATTTAATATAACTGCAAAATATCAAAACTTATTATACAAGTGTAATGCATTAATTAAATTCTTCAGTAAATGAAGAACCTATCTGTGTTAGGTCTAGCACTTCTGTTACAGGATTTAAAGGTACAAAATGTAGTTGATATACTTTAAGGACTGATTCCATTTGAATTCATGCGTGCATAGCATTTCTAGAGGTCTTAGAAATCACATCTAATGTAAGCCAACTGAAATTAACTTACAGCAATAGAACTGCATCCAGTTGCACCATGTCTGAATACACACTCAGTTTCTCCATAATCGTCATAATCGTTTCTTACATTAAAAATATAAATTATTTTAGCTGGGAAATAAATTATGTGATTTGCTATATACTCCATTATAACACAGGTTGTGGCTACATTCCCAGTTACATATAAATAGAGGCAATGCACGTTTGTTTCTCCACTGAGGCTTCGAAGTACATAATAAAAAAAGAAAAAAAAGAGTTATCCTGGCTATGTGCAATTTATCAGCATCTTCATTCCATGCTTTCTCTTATTTGTGTGTTTCTTTTCTTCTGCATGGTCTCCTGCTGGTGGGTCACACGATCTTGCCAACTGGTTTATTTATCACATGTGGCTGGAGCTGGCAGTAGGGCTTCTTTTCTTTGAGAGTCGGTAACTGGAGATATTCAGCAACAAAAGAGCCTTCTCTGAACCAAAGCATTGTTTATTTAAGCAGTGAGAACAAAGTATAAGCTGTAAAAAAGGCATTTCAAAACAACCAACAGTGTAAACATATGTCTATTTTACATAAACTCCTCCAGAAGATGTTACAGTCTGCTCAGCAGGCCTGTTTTGTTTGGACACCCTCAGGAGATCATTGAACATCAGTCTGGTTTCCTGCTACGGAACAACCCTTACAAACTCTTGAGACTGTGCCCTTTTTCAAACTGCTACAGCCCTGTAGATTTCTGAGTTTCCAGTTCTAGCTTGTACAAACATTTACTCTCAGCAACCCTCAAGCATTTGGAAAAAAGTAGCTTAGACTGAGTTTTGAGCCTCTCTGTTTTATTTTTTATTTCTCTTCCTTGCCCTTGCTACCCACTTAGGAAATAATTAAGACACAGCTAATCATGGGCATAGTAGTGAATTAGACAAGGTTAGTCCTAAACATATCCCAAGCTCTAAATCAGCTTCTCTTCTATCTTTTATACATTTGGGTTTTTTTTAAAATGGAAAAGATATTTGCTGCTAATAAAAAAAAAAATTGAAAATCTAGTAGTTTATTACTGAGAGTCAGATCCAGAAAGTAACTTCTGTGCTCCCCTTCTACTTCAGCTGCCTGAGACCAGCACCCAGGGACTGCTGAGATACCACAAGTGACGTGTAGTTGTCTAACATTTGACTGCTTCCGTGTTTGTGCTCCCATTATGGTAATGGAAAACAAGGCAACAGCTTCTGCGGGATCTAGAGAATAATTTACCTGTTTTGTACATACGTGGGCCCAGCTCTCGCCTTGGGGATGGTGGGGTTCAGCCCCACCAGAACTTGATAGTCCTACGGAAAATCTCTTTGAGTCTCATTTCCTCCCTGCACAGTGCAGGGATAGTACATGTTCCAGCACTTAAGCCCAGCACCACAATGCATGGGAACAGGGAACAAGCACCCAAATCCTTCAGTGGGGATGGCTATCCCCAGTCTTGCAGAGACAGGCATATGACAATGTGGACCGCATGTGAAAAGCAACATGTAGGAGAGAGCAAGAAGGCCGAGGCACCGCAGCTGGCCTGTGATCTCATTCTGAGATAAGCGATGAGGATTTGCTGTATGGTGCTGTGTGGCCTAACTCTCCTTTTTGCACTGGGTATGTTTTGTGATGCACAGCAAGTTCAGTCAGCGTGTGCCAGAGTTATGGTGCATTCATGCACCTGCACTGTAGCCCTGAGGGGATTTCTCTGGTGTGGTGGGTTGACCCTGGCTAGAGGCCAGGTGCCCACCAGAGCCGCTCTCTCACTCCCCTCATTCACTAGACAGGGGAGAAAAGGTACAACGGAATGCTTGTAGGTCGAGATAAGGACAGGGAGAGATCACTCACCAATTATCGTCACGAGCAAAACAGACCAAACTTAGAGAGGGAATTCATCTAATTTATTACTAGGCAAAACAGAGTAGAGGAATGAGAAATAAAATCAACTCTTAAAACACTTCCCCCCACCCCTCCCATCTTCCCGGGCTCAACTTCACTCCCGGCTTCAACCTTCCCCCCCTCAGCGGCACAGGGGGACGGGGAATGGGGGTTACGGTCAGTTCATCTCACGGTGTTTCTGCCGCTTCTTCATCCTCAGGGGGAGGACTCCTCTCATCGTTCCCCTGCTCCAGCATGGAGTCCCTCTCACGGGGTGCAGACCTTCAGGAGCAAACTGCTCCAGCATGGGTCCCCCACGGGGTCACAAGTCCTGCCAGCAAACCTGCCCTGGCGTGGGCTCCCCTCTTCACGGGTCCACCGGTCCGGCCTGGAACTTGCTCCAGTGTGGGCTTCCCACGGGCCACAGCCTCCTTCAGGTGCCTCCACCTGCTCTGGCATGGGGTCCTCCACGGGCTGCAGGTGGAATCTCTACACCCCCTCATCCTTCCTCCATAGGCTGCAGGGGGACAGCCTGCTTCACCATGGCCTTCACCACGGGCTGCAGGGGGATCTTTGCTCCGGCGCCTGGAGCTCCTCCTCCCCCTCCATCTGCACTGACCTTGGTGTCTGCAGAGTTTCTTACATCTTCTCACTCCTCTCTCCGGCTGCAAAAGCTCTCTCTCCAAGTGTTTTTCTACTTCTTAAATATGTTATCACAGAGGCGCTGATGGGCTTGGCCTTGGCCAGCGGCGGGCCCGTCTTAGAGCCGGCTGGCATTGGCTCTATCAGACACAGGGGGAGCTTCTAGCAGCTTCTCACAGAAGCCACCCCTGTAGCCCCCCCCGCTACCAAAACCCTGCCACGCAAACCCAACACATCTGGCTACCCCCAAACTCAGAAAGACAGGCACGTTGGCAGTCAGGGCTTAGTGCCAAAAGGAGTGCATGGCATGGCCATTTTTCTGTTTCAGACATGCAGCAATTAAATAAAGCTAAAAAATCATTCTAGTCTACATAAGGCAGATGTATCAGACACCTTAGGGTATTTTAAGCAGCACAAAGTGCCTCTGTTAAGAAAACTGACTCTTATCTCTATTGTCAACTTGAGGAAACATTTCCTAGACCTTGTTGACTCCATTGGCCATAATCATAAGGGAGCATAGCTAGCACAGAATTCAGATGTAGGCATCATTACTGTAGATAAAGAAAGTTAAAATCTCACTATAGATGCCATCCAGAGGGACCTTGACAGGCTGGAGAGGTGGGCCCGTGAGAACCGCATGAAGTTCAACAAGGCCAAGTGCAAGGTCCTGCACGTGGGTCGGCACAATCCCGAGCACAGCTATAGGCTGGGCGAGGAATGGATTGAAAGCAGCCCTGAGGAGAAGGACTTGGGGGTATTGATTGATGAGAAGCTCAGCATGAGCCGGCAGTGCGCGCTTGCAGCCCAGAAAGCCAACCGTGTCCTGGGCTGCATCAAAAGAGGTGTGACCAGCAGGTCGAGGGAGGTGATCCTGCCCCTCTACTCCGCTCTTGTGAGACCCCATCTGGAGTACTGCGTCCAGCTCTGGGGGCCCCAGTACAAGAAGGACATGGAGCTGTTGGAGAGAATCAAGAGGAGGGCCACAAAGCTGATCAGAGGGCTGGAGCACCTCTCCTATGAGGACAGGCTGAGACAGTTGGGGTTGTTCAGCCTGGAGAAAAGAAGGCTCTGGGGAGATCTAATTGAGGCTTTCCAGTACCTGAAGGGGCCTACAGGAAAGCTGGTGAGGGACTGTTTATCAGGGAGTGTAGTGACAGGACAAGGGGGAATGGGTTCAAGCTGAAGGAGGGTCGATTTAGATTAGATGTTAGAAAGAAATTCTTCTCTATGAGGGTGGTGAGGCACTGGAACAGGTTGCCCAGAGAAGTTGTGAATGCTCCCTCCCTGGAAGTGTTCAAGTCCAGGTTGGATGGGACCTCCACCTGGTCTAGTTGACGGTGTCCCTGCCCATGGTAGGGGAGTTGGGACTAGATGATCTTTGAGGTCCCTTCCAACCCAAACCATTCTATGATTCTAAGATTCTATCTTAGGTCCTTCTTACACTAAAATCATCTAGATTTTTGTTGAGTGAGCATCTGTAAAATCACTGGCATTTTTCATTACATGTGTTGTTCTTTTTGAAATATTTTTCAGCCACAGATTTTATCACCTATAGTTTTATTTCTTACACACTGAAGATAAAGATATTCATTAGATCTCAGGGTAACTATTTTAAAAATGAAGACTTTTGTCCATGACATAATTACATGAGAAGTCTATCATATAGCCAGTCCATTATACATTAATATTTATTGCATTGCATATATATTTTGTTAGCTATTGTATAGAACTAACATAGATGTACCAACTTATCAGGTAGAACTTAATTAAAAGTCTTAACAGCTTTAACAACTAGCTTCTTTGACATGACCTTTTTCACAAAACTATGTTGGATTATAGTAATTAAATCAACTTTCTACTATTGCTTACTGAATTTATAAATTTTCCCCTTTTTTTGACGTGACATTTAGGTCAAACAAACCAGCCTCCAATCACTCAGCTCAACCTCTTTAACCTTTTTTTATATTAGCACAACATTGACATTCTTTCATTTTTCTGAAGTTTCTCAGTATTTCAAGAATTATTAGCAATTATGATAGCAGACTAGAGTTCCCCTCAGTTAACTCTTTTAATGTTTTTTTTAGTGCAAATCACTGTGCTGGTTGAAAAATATTTATGTCCTTAACAGATGTTGATTTATACATCCTTTGGTTACTAATAGAGCAGAAAGTAGTTCATCATCTTCTTGTAATGTGTTCTATTTCCATGCAAACAGAAAATAGGAAAAACATCAAACACTTGTCTTTTTATGCTGCTAATGGTCATATATTTCCATCTGGAAATGGACATTCACTATTTCTTTGACATCTTTAACTCCTGAAGGACTTCTATATTCCTTCCCATTGGACCAAGATACACCTAACAATGAAGATTATTTTGGTTGTGGTTTTGTGTTTTTTTTTTTTAAACAAGTTTCAACTTTCTTTGGCTTTCTCCTACTAAAAGAATGGCTAGAACATTACACTTGTGAAGGCCGCTCAGTAAACATCGTTTCATTTCCATTTCATTCAGTCTTTACCATTCACCTGTGAGGTGCTGTTATGCCTTCTAGTGATTGTGGTCCATCGTGCCTCCTCTCTCAGGCTCTGGGGCAGCCTAACTACAGCTCTCACAGCTCATTCTGGTCATTCAATTTCATGGATACAATTAATTGGTTCAGCAAATGAAGAAACCACACCATGAGATGTGTAGCATGGATATACTTGAAAATGACACCTGATGTGTAACCTCTGTGAGTCACCACAGCTGTTCAAACAAACTAAAATTAAGGTCAAGCAGGCACCAAACTGTTAATATTTGTATTGATGTAACAATTATTCTGATTTTATATATCCATCCTGCTCTAAAGTACTTATTTCTAATACAGTATGAAAAGAAATGTAGAATTTTGTAAAAAGTATGTTTTTCTTCCAAGTCAAAAAAATGCAGCAGAAGACTCAGGACCTAAAGCTTCATCTTGTCCACTTTATTTCATTTTTCCTTTTTAACAATCTGAAACTCTGTATGCCGCAAGTAATAGCAGAGTACTTTGCATTGCTGTCTCAGGTAAAGTGATGCATTGGTTAATTAAGACTTCGCAGTCAGGCAACAACAACAGTTGAGCTCATGAAATTCCCATATAAATACAATTTATGTGAGTTCAGTGACTCTTTGCAGAATAATTTTTAAGCCTACCTGTGACTCCTACCAGATGCTATTCTCAGAATGTGTCAATATTTAAATGTAAGAACACTGAGAGTTAGACTTGGTAGCCCAGCTTTTATGCACATCTTATTTAGCTCCTTATGACTGTTGTGTGTTCCAACATAATCTGAGCGAATTGTTTTTCAGTGACCTTTGTCAGCTTGTTCTGGCTGAAACTGTGCCTCCTGGGAGTGATCAACCATGTCACTGAATGCCCCCCAGTCAGTCTGATAAAAAGCTATTTGATAAGTGCTGAAACCACTTTCTTTCCATGCCTCTAAGGCCAAGAACGGAGGAGGGGGAAAAAAAGACCCTAATGCAAAATTACCAGCTGTGTATGATTCCCATCAAGATGGGGAAAGACATTGATCGAGACACGTCTCCGGTTCATTAGCATTGTTTGTCTTTGAGAAAGTTCTTGTCGGTCTGACAGATGAAGAGACATTGCTGAATGAAGAGAAAATGAAGATAACTGTGGTAAAAATAGAAAAAATAATGAAGGGCACGCTGTTAAAACTAATTACATTAAGACTGATATCACTTAGCAGAAGAATGTTACCTCATCCCCAAAAAATGCATGATTGCTTATACACCATGGGCTTCCTGCATTTTACAGGCATTAATAAATGTTACACAAATGTTGGATTTCAGGAGTTTATATTTTGGTAATCAAAACAGATTAGTAATTTCTGGGTTGGAGAACTCATTCTCTACATGAGTGATATTGCAGAGCCTCTAAAACAAGGTCTCCATGAGAAGATACATTTTCAGTGAATATGCACATATGTTTTTGAACTTTTACAGAACCAAGCCTAGGTAAAAAGGAGAAATATTCAGTCTTTAAATTTGTTGGTCTCTGGGGACTTTGGGTACATAACCAATACATAATGAATAAACAAGACCGATAGCAGTGCCCACTAAAAACCTGTCCATAGTTATAGCCTGTTTACTTTGGCTTATTGCTTATCCAAATTTGAATTTGCTAGGCTGTAATTCCACATGTGAAGTGAAATAAGATTCTCTTTGTTAGGATGGGGTGTTTTTGTTCTTGGAAGCAGCCATTATGTTACAATTATTTCCAAGATCAAAGCTAGGGGAAGGATACTGTTTTGTCCTTGATAGGCGATCCTGTGACTTCTTTTAAAATAAGTTCACTAGGTAGTCCAGTTCTCTGAAATAAGATCTGGACCTGTGGCAGGCGTTTATGTCAGGGATGTATAGCCTTTTGCCGTTCTCAGATAAGCATGCCCAAATTAGGCCTGCACATAAATGTTTGAAAAAACATTGCCCTGAAGAATGAGTTCTACTCCTGACTCTGCTGTCCCATTTACGACAAAATCTTCACTTCTAAGCATGTAGGGAGTCACCCACCTTACTTAAGACCCTAGTTACGTAGTTACATACTACACAAAAAGTGATGCAGGCCTTAGGAGGTCTTGCCCTTCTACACCCATGAATGGCAACTTTTTTCCATCCATGTCTTCTTGTGGCCACACCATCAGTTGTATAAATTGGACATCTGAAATAATCCAAGTTTAAAGAAAAAAAGAGAGGGAGTGTAGTAAATAAGGCATAGGATCCCTACTGGAAATTGAAAATAAAAATAATGGACAGTCTATTCTGTGCATTGGAAGACAACAGTTTATGAGCCTATAAGTAACTATTATAACATACTGCACATACGCAAGATGAAAGAAGAGTGGCAGTTAAAGTAACCCAGCCTAATTTCATTCTTATATGATTTTTTTTTAATCACTGCTGGATCATCATTGTGAGTACAGGGTATAATATCCATCATGATTCATACTGAGATTGCACAAAAGTCAGGGGTTACTAGCACTTCTTCTCTGTTGAATATTCATACCCATAGGTGTACCAAACAAAACCCGTCCTGATAGATATACAATGTGTAATCATATAAATCAATGCATTATATATATATGTGCTTGTAGTTGTGTGCATGTGTCATGATGATTACAGTGCGTTATTTGTCTGTGTTATGATAGCCCATAGGCTTTTCTCATTATCTGCTATCCAGACCCCTGACAGTAGCAAAAGTTCATGGCCTATCTGAGTTTTACGGCTGATATTTATCTAAACACATGCTAAATATACTGTTCTTCCCTGACAGCGTGAAAGAATGCCTAACTGTAATTATCTCTGAGGCATCATCAAGATACATTTTAGAAAGAATACATCATAAATTTATAAGTCATTTGTTGGTAGGTGAAGAGCTTAGGCAGACGCTTCTACACAAGCAGTAAGTGAAATTTGTCAGGTACAGATTTCCAAGTCTATGCATAAAAATTACTACTATTCTCCTAGCAATCTAAAGCACAATAAAGATAATCAATACTTAAAACAAAAACACTCCACACAATATCTAGGGCTCAAAGAGTGTAAGAAGAAAATCTGAAAGTATCATTGTCCAAGCATTTTCCCTACACTGCAAATGAGAAATGCATGCATTTCCTGCAGCCAGAAAACAGTTTAATTATGAGAGCTAAACACAAAATCTCCCATTGGCACAGATTGGCTTTGAAGTGTTATCACATAAGTGAGGATTTTGGAAATAGCCTTGACCAGTTTTGTTGAAAATATATCACACTTCTATTTGTGTCAGCCTTAACCATGTGTCATGTCATTCCCTTTCACAGCATTAGAGAACCTGATCATAGTTCCAGAGTATTAAACTGATCATGCATATTTTATGCAAACATTAACCTTTAGTGTTAATCCAACAGCATTAAACCAAACCTATAATGAACCATAAAGGTGGTTTATAACATACTGTGGTTGCCTTTTATGAGTATTTTCATTTCTCTCACCAAAGTGTTTTAAACCTTAGAAAGAAATAGTACCCAGATTTTTACAGTGGAAGTCTATGTAAATAATACTTGGCCCCTTTTCTGAAACAACTGAGTTGTTATTTTACCTGTAAGCAAAGCAGATGAACTTTCAGAATAATTGATTCCAAAAACTTTAGCACCTCATAAAAATGAACATTGTTAAGCTCCTTCCTGTGCGCTTTTTACATGGGCAAATTTCTTGTTTAATGGAATGTTTAATCTGTCTTGTTGCAGTTCACTGTAAAAAGAAAACAGTTGTTCTTGTACAGAATGTTTCATGTTACACATCCCGAAGCACTTCACAAGGTATCCACATCTATCAATTATGAAAGAGATAAATCAGATGCACAAAACAGAAAAGTGAAACAACGAAGAGTGTTATGAAATGTTGCAATAGTATAATGGGACTGATCAAATCATGAGAATTGTGATTATCTAAGGAGCAAAATAATACTGAAATTTTATATCTGTGTCCAGTGCCTAAACCTCTACATCATTTGACCTATCGATTTATACTGGAAAACAGCTAATAGATAAACAATATTCATGTTATAATTACATTAAGACGTGCACAATAATTGTAAACAATGACATCGATGGAAAGAGTACAATAATATTGATATTTCAACTCATTCTGCTTAGGCAGTACCATGGCTTTCAGCAGTGCAATGCTGTGAAGAGCTCACAATCATTTGTAAAAATTTCTATACTCTGGAGAAGAATTATTCCTAACTTTCAAATGGCAAAAGGAGGAAGATATGCAATCCTAATTTTTTTCAGGGTCAGACAGAAAGTCTATAACCTAAAAATTGCATGTAAGTCCCAGACTAGGTAAGCCTTCATTTATTCTGTGAGTTTCCACACTAAAATTAATAGGATGTATTTGAGGAGAGAATGGTGAGGGGGTAAGAGATTTTAAAATGTAAAAGCCTGACCCCCAAACAAAATAGCTTGAATGAAAACTTCCTCATAACTTCATTGTCTTCAGCGTTGATTTTGGCTCAGTATTAGTAGAATAAAAAAAAAAAAATATATATGTCTCCAAAATTTCAATTAATGGAAGCAAAATCCACAGTCAAGGAACATTTTCTATTATTTCTTCTGAAACACAAAAGAACATAATTTGAAAAGCAGAAAATGTATCAGTCATCTTAAGTAATACAAGACCTCCGCACTTCCATACATGGCCAGACTGGGAACACGCACCTCACTGAGATGGTAGTCAAATTGGCATTGCAGTGAACTGGTTTTCCTCTGAACAATGGCAAACCTGGGACACATGCTGCTTCTTTTACATTCTGTGCAGTCTCTTTCACCCTCAAGTGATGCATTAACAAGTCTCTTCAAATGTTTTCTTTTCTTATCTCATTCATAATTGTCAGCTTCCCTCAAGACTCCCTCTGGCAATTGGTGGCCGCATGTAATTTTGAGCTTTAGAAGTCCAATACTTTATTTAAAAACATTGAAAAAAGTTCCTAGGTAAAAAGGATTAATGTTGTGGTGAAATGAAGCAGCATATCAAACATATTAAGCATTTCTTAGCATTTTACTTCCATAACTGGCTGATGTATAAATAAAGCACAAATACAGGCTGGACGAAGAAGGGATTGAAAGCAGCCCTGAGGAGAAGGACTTGGGGGTATTGATTGATGAGAAGCTCAGCATGAGCCGGCAGTGTGCACTTGCAGCCCAGAAAGCCAACTGTGTCCTGGGCTGCATCAAAAGAGGTGTGACCAGCAGGTCGAGGGAGGTGATCCTGCCCCTCTACTCCGCTCTTGTGAGACCCCACCTGGAGTACTGCGTCCAGCTCTGGGGGCCCCACTACAAGAAGGACATGGAGCTGTTGAAGAGAATCAAGAGGAGGGCCACAAAGCTGATCAGAGGGCTGGAGCACCTCTCCTATGAATACAGGCTGAGACAGTTGGGATTGTTCAGCCCGGAGAAGGGAGAGAGGGCCCCAGGGAGACCTTACAGCAGCCTGCCAATATCTAAAGGTGCCTACGAGAAATCTGGAAAGGGACTTTTTACAAGGGCATGGCGTAATAGAACAAGGCGTAACGACCTTAAACTGGAAAAGGGTAGATTTAGATTAGGTATAAGGAAGAAATTCTTTACTATGATGGTGGTGAGGCACTGGAACAGGTTGCCCAGAGAAGCTGTGGGTGCCCCATCCCTGGAAGTGTTCAAGGCCAGGTTGGATGGGGCTTTGTGCAACGTGGTCTAGTGGAGGGTGTCCCTGCCCGTGGTACCGGAGTTGGAACTAGATGATCTTTAAGGTCCCTTCCAACCCAAACTATTATATGATTCTGTGATTCTATGAAACATTCTGTCTCTAGGATAAGAAAGCCTCCTGGTGTGAGGAGAAATGACATTTCCAAGAAGAGGAAAGAAAACAAAAGAAGGCAGCAACTGGATTAAGGATCTTCATGGAAGACTGCATTTCTGATGGGGACGTCTTTCATTTCTTGGTTTCTTACCCCATGAAGAAACTGTAAGTTGTTTGCTTGCTTAGCACATTGGTAAGTGAAAATGGAAATACATCTCATGATTGTGCCTGGGAGTACTCCTGCCAGCAGGAACAGAGGAAAAAAAATTGTCTGGGTGAGTTGGACTGATTGTTCATTGCATATAGTTTAACCACTCAAACATGCACAAAAGAACCATTCTAGTATAGTCATCCCTTATCACCTCTCTTCAAGTAATTAGAAATGCTTAAGCAGCCACATATATATAAATGACTGCAGAAAAGAAGTAATGGAAGGTGTGGTAAATTATTGATAAATGGTATCAAATGGAAAATTAGATCAAATTCTCAGATAAAGGAGATTTAAGACAAAGGCATATCTGATGTCCAACATCACGTATAGATGGCATGAACTGCTGCCTACCTGGAGGATCTCATATTGGCTGTTACTGAAGTTTAGCCAAACCCCTATATTTCATATCTTCAAAGTATTCATGCACAAGGAGCTTTCAGGGATGCTCAGGAATTAGATCCAAGGACTAGCGGCAGGAAAAAGGTTTTTTTTCTCTGCAGACTGTGGCTTGTACTTTGGACTTCGAAGTGCTTTACTTCACTGTGTTTGACACTCTACTTTCTTCAACTTCTAACTGCAGGACTGCCCCAGTTCTTTTGGTCTTTCCTTCAGTCCATGTCAAGCCTTTACCTAAATCCTCCTCTGCCCTTTGCTGTAGTTGTGCTGTTTCAATTTCTTCACCTCCTTGGAGATGTCCTTATCCTCTTGTAAGCTGCTTTCCTAGACTCAGTGATAAATTCCAAAATTATAGAAAGTGAGTTTAGGAATGAATTATTGGTTTAAAATAAAGCTAGGTTCAATATGAGATTATCAAAGTAAATTATTTCTTTGAGTAACACAAGATTTTTAATAATATTAGATAATATTAGATATCTTGCTGACACCTTAAATTAGCAGTTCAGAATATCTACAATGTAAATCAGGTAAAGTGCTTTGATTTATGACCAAATTTGCTCGAGAACCTAATTTTGTAATCCATGAAGGTCAGATGCTGTAAGGCAATATGGAATGAGAGTGTATGAAGACTGAAACTGAAACTTTATATCTGAACCACAGGTACTGAATTTCTCGTATCTCAAAACAGAGCTCGAAAGATAAGATCTCAAGGTAAAGTAAGTATTTAATGATAAAATTATTCTAAAGTCATTATTAGATATTAAATTATTTCCTGTGAAATACACTTATTAATTCTAAACATCACAAATTCAGTCATTAATGTTTCCTTTTCATTAATTTATAAATACAGTAACAGTCTGAAGGTCTAGAATGGTAGAAGTGACAATCAAGAATCAGATGAATTTGCTTTATAAAGTTGACGATCCTGCAGATAAACACACTTATGTGACTATATAAATTAGTAACAGACTCTATAGCTTGGCACATTCTGTCTTTGGACTGCTGTGCACATGACGTTTGGGACACTGAAGGCAAAACAAATAATCATAGCAATAACATCCTCTCCACAGGAGGTGATGAAGGTCTCAGTCAGGGCTTTCTACCGAAGCAAAAAGATACAAAGTCAAGGTGCAACCAGACATTCTTGAGAACAAAAGAATTGTATAGGCTAAAAGATGGTCACCTTGTGTCCCTTCACATGAAGACAAGAATTTTGTTCATTCTGTGAAATGAACACTTTTATTGGAGATATTTGATATCTGTATGCTTAGGGGACTGTAACAAAGAGAGAACACTTAAAAACACGCAAGCTCGTAAAAGGAAAGAGATTGAACCCTGTAAAACTTGGCAAAATTGTAATCAGAGGCAGGATGAAAGGAGGATTTCCTTTAGATGTAAATGTCTGGGTTCCCTCTATATTCATTGAAGATGAAATGTGAGTCACTTTATCCTAAAGTTTAAAATCAGTATTTTACAATTAATTGTATCCCAGGAAATTCCTATTTCTCTCAATAGGCTATAGACATCTTTCACTGTAAATCTCTAAAGGCTGGTTAAATGAGGACCACCCATAGCTTTCTTATATACATATACATAAGAAAACTAAAGAATCTGAAATACGATTAATGCTCTAAGGCCATGAGGTCAAGGCAAATATAGTCTCATTAACATTAATATATACATTGTTCTGTAACACTTAATAACCTGTCTTGCTCTCATCATGAATTTTGTATGTGGGTGAAATGGCAATAAACCAAGTTAAAATTTGAGAATTTGTTTATTCATTGCAAACACTGATCTCTATGAGCACAGCATGTTACTTTTCAACCTTCAGCATTTGAACATTTGAAAGGCAATTACACACAGGAAACTGGGGATTTCAATACCAGATCAGACTATTAATAAGCGCTTACTTTGAGACCTGAATCCTTTTCCTAGGTGGTTTTATTTCATTCAGAAATCAACTGTGAGAAGTCCATACAGGTGTATCATCACTTTTAAAATGATTTCTTGGTATTGTCATCTACTGACGGAATCACTCAATTTTCCACTTTAATTTTCAGGGGTTTACAATCCTCTTAAACTTACCTAATTGACAAAGTAGTATCAATTAAAATTTCACAATCTCCTCTTGGAAATCACTGATAATTAAATTAAATAACATCTTGTCGTCTGTGTAAGGAAAGCTTCATTTGTTTCCCACCTGTACGACTCCAAGAATGCAGTCCCGAGTTGGGGGTCCATCGTGATGAATGCCGTATGAATAAAGAACAAATAAGTGACTCTTGCTCCCAGAATTTGCAATCTTAATATAAGACAAAGTAAGTGAGTATTAGTAAGAGAGAAGAATGAGGACAGAAAATTAATCAAGTGATTGGTAGCAGTCATAACATACGTGTTAAGAATGGTTTTGCAGGACGATGAAGACAGTTTTGTAAGTGGTAAAGGGAAAATCCTCCTTAGATTTAGGAGAGAGGAACATTGAAAAACACAAGAAGATGGAGAAGATTGTTTCAAAGATTTATCACAGTTGTTGAAGGTGGCTGGCACCATAGTCCATCCAAATGACTGAGAAATGACAGGTGGAGTAGAAACAGGCCATGAAGGACTATTACTTGTGCTTAATGAGACAGAAAGTTGAGCCAGTGGAAGGAGGAAATGGAACAAGCACAGGAACAATGCTCAGAGCAAAATTCTGAATTGATATTACCGGGCAAGTCCGAATTTGTTAATCCCGAAAGAAAAAGGTTTTACAGCAAGATAGGTGGGGATAAAAGCCTGATGGGATTCTTTTACCATGAGCTGTTCTTCAGATGCTATGAAGAAGGAATTGACAAATTTGAGAGAGAACACAAATAACAAAACAAGTCAGGAGGTGCTGCAAGTGATGTACATGTGAGCGACCATCAAGGTGGTGATGCTGTCTACAGAGATCGACAAAGTATGCAAGAGAGAGAAGCCTGAAGGGAATCTTTAGGCAGGGACAATAAGGCCTACACTTAACTGTACTGAATGGGAGCCAAGGGGGGGCTATTACCATGACTGGTCAGAGACAGAGGACAGTTTAAACACAAGAAAATAAGACTGAAAGAGAGGTGTAAGTCCATGGATCTTATCCTAGAGATGACAGTTGAATACTAATACTTTCTACCTTTCTGTCTTTCAATCAGTCTTTAGCTCACAAGCAAATTTTACCTTTCATGTGTTCACTGCTCTTGCTCTTTAAAGCTTCCAGTCTGGATTTTATTTGAATATCTAAATAAATTAATCTTCTTCATGTGCAAGGAGGTCCTTGTTAAACAGGAGGAACAGTCTTAAAGTATGTTGAGAAACACTTGTTCAGCTCAGCTTATGGTACAGTGTGGCTTGCATATCCCACAATAATTAGCTGAGGCAGCCTGAATGTTTAACAGGAATTGCTATCCAACTGCTCATGAATGATATGCAGATCAGGATTTAACTGCAGAAATTATTCAGCAAATAATTTCAAATAATATTAAATGAAAGAAAAGGGTAAACTGTTTGCAGGCAATTTGCAAAAAGAAAGGCGAGCAAAATTCAAAGAATAAATTATTCATCCAGTTCTGGAAGACTGGGTCTACATTAATCCCCTTCCCCCACCTTTTTTATTTTCATTATACAGAGTGATTTTCTAGGCTTGTAAAAATTGAAAGGTCCAATTATGTTTGTGTGATTCACACATATAGGGGAAACTTGAACCAATAAGCAGTTCATGGTTCTTCTTTGTAGCATAAGGGACCACTCTTACTTGCTGAGAAGTCACTTTCCCAGCCCAGGCAAAAATATTTTGAGCTGTGGTGGCATGCATTGTCCTCCTCACCCCACAGCTGAGTGGATGGGTCTGCAGACAGGGCAGATCTCATCTCCTGGAAACAGAATGGATTTTAAAGAAAATGCCTCAATTTTCTACTCTCTCAGACTCAGCTCAGACAGGTAATGAGGCTTCAAAATATTTTTTTCTTTTTTTTTTTTTCCAAAGGGTAAAGTGTTTGGATCACTTACCTAATAACTGAAACTGCTGTTATATCATAAATGTCTTGGTATTTACTGTCCCAAAGTGTGCCTTGACACTGCTTTATTTTATTGAGCATAGGAAAGGATAATGACACAAGGCATAACCCTGAGCTTTTGAGATACTATAGAACAATTGTCAACTAGTCTTTTTTTTCCAAGAAATATTTCATGTCTCTGCTTTCCTAATCGAGACATAGCTTTTAGCAACCTAAAAATGAATTAAATTCTCTTTAGAAAGAGTTTTTGGACTGATGTGCTGATAAAATATGCAGCATTATTTACGTAGGGGCTGAAAATGTTTAAGTCTGAGGTGACAGCACCTTCTTTTCATTGATTATTCTCTCACCATTAACTGAAATTCAGCAGCAAGTTGCCCACTTCCTTGGTTTATCTGCTCAAATTGTATTTGGATTCTGATTCTTCCCATACTAGTAAAACGATCGGATACTTTGCAAGGCACATTTGAGATTTAACTGCCAAGCGACCTTATCTTATGAAGTTTTTCCATATAATTAAAAATGCCATTTTTTTCTTTTTCTTTTATTATTATATGTAGAAATATTATTTCTTTACATAATAAGGGGTATAAAATGCAGGGGTTCTGGTTTTTTCCTCTTCCTCTTTTTAAAATACCATATTCGGGAACTGAATCAATATGAAGGCAGAGGACTACACTATTAGTGATATGAATAGACCTACCTAAACTTCTGCTTCCAAAATACTCTAGTCTTAATAGATTGTGTTTTATTGCCCAAGGTATGAATGAAAGTCAAGCTATCAGAAACATTCTTGGGTTTGGTATTTTCTGTACAAGAAAGCAATTTTATTAGAATTCATACAGCTCACACTCAGGGATTTAGGGTGCAAGTACATGAAGAAGTGTGGCAAATGCAAAAACACTGAGAAAATTAAAATTCAGTAGTAAAATATTATTGTACTGAAGAAAAGAAAGGTAAGAGAGTTTGGAGGAACTGTTGCCCCTATAGCAGATATGATGTCAACCCAGGTCACTGTGTCTCCTTGCTCCAGAACAAAACTGTATGGTTGTGTCTGCTCAGGTACAGAATTAAAGCACCTGCATCCAAGTAAAATTACACCAGGATTTATAAATTCTGTACCTTGGCTTCTTAACTGAAGTGTAGTATCACATAGAAGCAGCTAATACGTCTCTGAATCAAGTTCGGTGACACTTTGGATTCAGAAACACTATACAGGAACACAGAGGGAGGTTCTCCATATCACCAGTCCAAGTTCATCTGCAACTGAGGTAACCTCTCCTGGAGTAATTGGTGGTCAATTCTATCTGAATTTGAGGTTGCAGTAGGAAACAGTAGCATGTTTGATATTGAAAGACACAAATCAGACACTTAATTTTACACAGCTTACTATAGAAGCTCTCTGTATTCTGGTACATGTGTAGGTTAATGGACAAGCACAGAGCAAAATTACTTGCCTTCACTTTTCAAAACAGGCAGAGGGGCCTTGCAAATGGTGAACCATGATGAATGGCACTGCAGTGTTGTATCTTTGCAAAACAGACAATGCTCAGTCTGAAAATAATCGGATTCTTGCCAATGTGATTTTGGAAACAGTTTCTCTTCTTAAATTACCTACATTCCAAAACACAGTGCTCAGTGCAGAGAAATTTGTTTAGTGGATTCCTTCTACTCCTGGTGCAAATCTTGCACAACACAGGAGGTGTGCCAGTCGTCCCACTGCTTCACCGCAGGCTGTGATTGCACACTTGCTACAGAAGAGCTGCTTGAGTCAGCCTAAAAGTCATTCCTTCCCACAGATGCTTATTCCTCCCCCCTGCCCACAGCTCTGCCCTGTGTTAGAAAAACTGAGTTAGCAATAAAATTGCTAAGCAAACAAAAAAGGGGGAATTTGTGGCCATAGAAGCACTTGTGCTACGCCAATGGATGATGCAGTTTAGGGTCTGTCTTGGTTTCAGCTGGGATAGAGTTAATTTTTTCCTAGCAGCTGGTATAGTGCTGTGTTTTGGATTTAGGATGAGATAATGCTGATAACACACTGATGTTTTGGTTCTTCCTAGGCAATGTTTACACAAAGTCAAGGACTTTTCAGCTTCTCGTAATGACCCGCCAGCGAGGAGGCTGGGGGTGCACAAGAAGCTGGGAGGGAACGTGGCCAGACCAGCTGACCCAAACTGGCCAAAGAGATATTCCATACCACATGACATCATGCTTGGTATATAACTTGGGGGAAGCTGACAGGGGACATGACCGTGGCTTAGGAACTAGCTGGGCATTGGTTAATTGGTCAGCAGATGGTGAGCAGTTGTGCTGTGTATCACTTGTTTTGTATATTATATTATTATCATTCTCATCATCATCTTCTTCTTCCTTGTCTGTCCTATTAAACTGTCTTTATCTCAACTCATGAGTTTTACTTTTTTTGTCTGATTCTCTCCCCCATCCCACTGAGGGGTGGGGAGTGAACAAACAGCTGCGTGGTTGCTTTAGCTGCCTGCTGGGTTAAACCACAACAGGATCTTAACTGAGATAACAAGGGGTAAAGACTGGGCTTTCTCAAGCTGGCACGGGCACAGGAAAAGGTTACATAGCCATAGCCTTGGAGGGGATTGTTCTTTACCATATAACCAGTCTCCATTCGATCTGTGAGTTAACTGATCTTCTTTCCCTGACCAGTAAATCCTGATAGCACTCAAAGATTCTCCTTTATTAGTACAAAGCTAAATCAAGTATTTACACTATTATGGATAATGCATGACAGGCATCTTAGGACCAGAATCAGACCCTTCTCATTTTTGTGGTGATGTGGCAGACGCGTTCTGAGGACACAATTAACAACTTGCTTTTACCATTGGAGAATCAAAAAATTGAAATGTAAGTTTTATGGAATGTGTCTATAAAGAGGAAATACTGCTGTTAAGGTCAGAATTTTCTTGACTTCAGACTTTTCTTATGAAAAAAAAAGACCCAACAAAATAACCCCGAAACAATAGAGAAATCTTTCTTTGCTCATGACTGTGAACCCAATTTCCATTAGCATTCAAACCAAAATATCTCTTTCTCTCAATTGCCTTTTCTTCTCAGGCTCATACCAAAAAGCATTCTCTGGAACGCGTTTGGAGTCTCTTTGGCTTTCACGCGTATTTCTTCCCTTACACCATGCTCACACACAGATGCAATCAAAAGCCAGCACTTTGCCACTATGTTTGCAGTCAGACCACAGCAAAGCTGACAGAGTACTCAGGGTTCCTGAGCAGGGTCCTCATTTAAGACACTGTGTTGTATTGTTTCAGCTACTTCAAAAGAGAGGCTCAGTTAATTGCTCTTTCATTTAGCCTGAATGGACTCAAATGTTATGCCCACCACTTTTAAGGAGCTTTGTTGCAGCTCCTAGTATAACAATATTAATTGCCTACTACAACTCTTTTGTAAATGAGTAAATCACATGCTGCAAAGGCCATAATATGGAAGGATAACATCCTGTTTGCCAGTTCATTTTAGAGCTGCCAAAATCATGCATGCATATTTTACAGTTGTGGTGAATTGTATGCACAGAGCCAATTATTTAAATGACTAAGTATCTAACTGTGAACATAAATCACATATTTTAGGGTCTCTACCTACCAGTGAACTTCAGACAGAGAGAGATGTGTGCAATTTCAAAAACTATGAGTTTCATTTGTTCCTAAAGAAAGCTGGGTAAAACTGTTTCAATAGGGTTTTAGTAGTTCATATTCTGTGTAATCTACTATAAAACTCTATAGATCTGATCCAAACTGTACTAATGTCATTGGCAAAACTCCCAAGGATTCAAAAGACTCTGACAAAGTCATTCTGAGGGAAAAGGAATGGGTGAAGGGCAAGAGTATTCACATAATTTGCTTTGTAAGGACTTTTTATCCTTATTTACATAAAAAGTTAACATTTTTGTTCCCATAAATAATTTAGATACCACCACAAGAGCCAGGGGCTGTACAGCAGCCTCCAGCCATATCTCTGTATGTGAACTTGCTCCTCTATGGGGACAATATTAACTGCATTTTCTAAAGAAACATCTCCCCTGACTCTCTTTACTGAAATGAATTGGTCTTGCCATTTTAGCAGTGACCAAAAATTATAGCATCTGTCAGTCTTCATGAAAATCTCTGTGTTTTGGATCCCACTAACAGTAAACAATTTTCTGAGAAAAGTCACTGTCGGATTCGCAGCAGGGTTTGACAGCCACTTGTCTTTCAAGAGTGTGCCCACTATTGAAGTTAACAGTGTCAATGCCCACAGAATATAAACACCTATCTCCCATTAAAGAAGCCTCAATCATCTAGGTTTATTTCATCAGAAGGGCCTCCAGACTGAACTTCTCTATTTATTTATAAGAGCCTGACTGCTTTTAAAATAATATGTTGGATCTGCTGATTATTGTCTTCATGTGCCACTTTCTTCTAAATTATGAGATAATCCAAAGGGATAAAAATGCATACTCGCTTTTTATTGATTTCATCTTCAAATTATTTTAAAGTGTGAATTATAACATTATTATCTTCTAAATAACAAAGTACTAGCAAGCCATTAATTACTTACTACAACTCAATGCATCATTAAAATGATCCATTTTAATGACATGATACAGTGCAATTATTATTATTTGGTTGTTATTATTATTATTATATAATCCTACATTAAAACCCTGGATCCAAATAAACTTCAGATCACTCCATGCCTTTTACAGTGTTCACCCAGTTTTAAATTTTCTATCGTTCTTTGTCCATTAACACACCAAATGTTTATTTTGTTACAATTCTTGCAGAACAAGGTTACATACAGGATTTAGAGAGAGTGTGTCTTGTGTTTGATACATTTCCAAGCGATTTACAAGATGATTAGCAGTTCTCATCAAATGTACATGAGATTTTAGAGCTTAATTTTGTGACATAACTTCAAGAATTTCAAGCGTGGTAAATGGCACCTGATTACCTGGTTTTCCTTCTGACAGAAAGCTTCTAGACATCAAAAGAATCTCAGGAAATTCATACAGTTTGCTCTCATCACATTGGATAATACTTAACCGCCTTATTTAGGCCATCATAGCATCAATCAACACCAGATGAAGACCTTCCCCAGAAACAGCTAAAGATCAGAGCAGAATTATGCTAAAGGTCAGCTCAGGAACGACCAGACTTGCAGAAAAATGAGGAGCCAAGAAAGTACAAGAAAATCCTGAGAGCACAGATAATAACCAAAGGATAAAGCAGAGCAAAAGGTGATTATCGTTTGTCATTTCTATTGACAAAAAGCAACACGTTAAAGTGTTTGTATGTCCACGTTTAGAAAGAGGAAAAGAGGCACAGCCTGAAGTAGGTTGGTGGGCAAGGCTCTCTGGATCCAGGGCACTCTACGGACAGCGTGCTGGAGTCTGAGCCGCGCGTGCCTGGGTCAGGCTGACTCCCACACGCCATACCCAACCCGCCCGACCGCAGCGCCCAGCAGCCACAGCGCAGATGGACAGCTGCAACAGGGGAGACTGCGTGGAGAGGACACGTGCCTCATCCTAGGTTTTCACAACCCAATGGATTAAGTAGCCACTTGTAGCTTGTGGGATCGGTCTTTTCATTCATTCTTCCATGTATTTTGTGGGGGGAAAACAAAGGGGGGGAAAAAAGTCACGCCTCACCTCTGTTTTTCTTCTAAGGGAATGGTTTTGTTCCGCCAACCATGGTGAGCGATAGAGACAGAAGCCTGAAACAGGAGGGGAACATTCAGCAAAGACAAGTGCGTATCACATTTTTTTCAATCTTTTTCCAAACGTTTCCTGGGTCAGGTGAATTATCTCTTAACAGCACCCTCAGTTTAATGAGGTAATGCTCCGCTAACATTGTAAAAATATAAATAAAATACAGCTCAAACACTTAATCATTGACAAAGAGAATGAGATAATGCACTTATAAAGGGTTCATTCAGTAATTTATCATCAAATATTTAGACTGTCCCCTTCCATTTGAATGTACTACCATACTGGCAGAGCAGTAGGCAGGAGTCATTAGATCTTAACTGAGTTTTCCAAAGGGAAACATTTATTTCACTTGAAGCATTTGTTACTACATTTACCATAAGAGGTTTCTGTCTAGTCTGTATTTTGAACTAAGCAGCTTCACAACATCTCATCAATTCAAACCACATTGTATCTGAGAACCCACTGAATTAGAGAACATGGGTTTTTAGCCAGTATAAGGGAAATAAAAGATCAAGCCAAGGGACTTTACAGAGATTTAGAGTGATTAGAGGGACAACTTAAATTCAAATACATGAGTAAAACAGCTCTGTGGCCTACAGATTAATTTTAAGGAAGACGACTCTTCATGTTTTACATTGTACTAAATGCAGTTCTACTGCACTAGAGAAAACAGAATTTCTATATGAAGTATCATACAGGTTAATATCCTGAATAAGTTTTGCATATAGATTAAAGACTGCCATTTTACTATTTGCATCCCTCAAGACAAAAAGCCCTAGTAGTTCCTTTGGAACACAATTTTAGCTGCAAACCTGTGCAGAACACTTTCCAAAAAAAAAAAAAAAAAAAGGGTCTAAGATTCTAGCTTAAAATCATTAGACATGGTGATAAATAACAGATACGTATTTCAGTCCTTCCAGGATTTCCATTTAGTGCAAAGAGCACACCAAGAATAAAATAAAAAGAGTTAGATCTACATTGCTGTAGCATCCACCATATTAAATTTAAAAGGTAGAAATCACCCAAACCTCTCTCCACTTTGCAGACTAACAGCACAGGCAAGTTTAAGAAACACAGTTGAATTAGTTTACAAATGCCAATGATATCTTTAACGTCTGAGAAGGTGCAGTTGTCTTGACTGGTTGTCTCAGAGCAGCTGTTTCCCAAGGCTGTTACTACATAACTGATTTCACAATAACATGTTATTACAGCCGCTTAGATGTTGTCTCCTCCAAATGACCTTTAGGACAATGTGTACAAGACAAGGAAGGAAGTTCAACACGTGGGGAAGTGGCTATGGGACACACTGTTCTGCCTGCTAGAAATCAAACCCAACACAAGGTTGGGGATAGTGTAAAGCAAATGGACTCCATTTTAGTCCCAGGACAAACTACAAACTAAAGACAGTGAAAAGATCTTATATGCTCTCACTGGATCTGGTCTATAGATTGCAAAATCTTTTTTTTATCTACCAGACAGAATACTGCTTTTATGCCTGATAGAGCTTCAGGCATTAATGCACAGCAATCATCAGTCATCACCATCAATCAATCATTTAAATGGTATACAAGACTTTGGTTAATACTTTTGTACTTGAGTGATTTTATTCATACACAAGTGCACTTGCAATCAAATCTGAGGCACCTTTTGTGGCGGCAAGTATGATGCTTCTTTTCTGACAGATGTTCCATATTTTGAACAGAAGAAGTGGATTCCTCAGTCTGAGGGGAAAGAAAAGCCATCTAATGGTTGCAGGAAAATCAAATATCAAATCAAGTGATGCTGTCATATCTTCATGAGGCTCAGAGGAACAGCTGGAACCAAGAGGCAGACTAACCTGCATTCATCAAGATCTTCAGTGAGAAACTGGAGAGAAATACACTGAAACTTCTACTCCCTCTTTCTTTACCACTCTGAATACTTCTGTGTTTTGTATTACTCTGCTTCTAGCAGTGCAGGAGATAGACCATAGAATGATTTGTACCAGCCGGACGGTTTTCTTTTCCCTCTTGGCAGGAGCCAGGACAGCATCAAGAGTAGGCGCAAGATAATTTTCTTTTTTTTGCTTGTTACTGTTTACCTGGGGAAAGGCACAATTGCAAGGAAAGTCCCTTTCCGCTCTGTAGCCTTTACCTCAGAGTTGTTTGGGGCAGAATTGGGCAACTTGTTTGCCAGAATAAAAGATATCTTCAATGAGCATATGGAAACAGTTTGTAACAGGCAAGCATCAGGATCCCAAAGAGAACTCTAGAAAATATCATGAACTCTGATTACTCAGCCATGTTAAACTTAGCCTCTGAGTCAGAGGTCACTGCTTACTTTTCCAGCAAGGGTCATCACAAGATCTCGTCATAGAGGACAGCTCCTGCAGAGGGCAGGTGATGGTGCGATCTCTACCTGGAGGCTGGAGTCAAACAAAAGTAGCATGACAGCAGCTATCTATAAATATAGAGAGACAATTTGGAACTTGCTGACTTTGAATTTATATTCGGAGCTGTTATCCTGCACAAAGATAAGCGTGTAGGCCGTACGTTTGTACACTTCTGGCTGTGCCAAAGAAGAAGTGCTGATTTAGCCCTCTGCATAAGGAAAGCAGCTCTCAGGCTGGCCGAAGTGAGACCAAGTCTACAGACTCAGGCACTGTGACCCTCCCCCTCAAATTGGTGGGGATGGCAGGAATACAATATATAGCAACATCTTAATTACATAATATTCTACCTTACAGTATAACTACTGTATGTATGCATTCATTTATGACTTTCGACAGTTAGTGTTAAATCTTGTGTAACCTTGTATTTTTCCTAAGATAGGGAGACTTGCAAAGATGAAGAAGCAGAATCAATATTAGGACTTGAAGACAAAATTCATTTCTGGGAGGGTGGTTTGGGCCCAGGATATTAGCAGTGTTGGAGGAAACGTAGAAGGGGAAGGAGTGGATGCATTAAAATAGATCTCGGTTGATTGGCAAGGAGCTGGAGCTTCCTTCCCACTCCACAGTTAAAATAAGTTTCTGCAGCAGGGTCTTTGTCTTGCACCACGTGCATGCATGCCTTACCTCCTGCCTGAGGGTGGAGAAGGGATCAAGGCCATCATGTCTTGTGTTTTAAAATCTCATCACTCTGAGAGCAGCTAATGATTTTTGTGATTCAGACTTTTTTTTTAAATACTTTTTTTTTTAAATACTTGAGATAAGAAAAATACAAATGCCATTGTTTCAGAATATTGCTAAACTGTCTGAAGGAAATAATTGCTCATTTTTTTTCCAACCTAGGTTAAGTAAAGTAACTCATTCTGCTGCACTGCTTTAGGTAGAGATTACAAGTAAACAAATGCATGAATTGTTCCAAGACCAAGCCAGCATGGGATGTTTTCAACACTAGTGTTTATAAACTGACAGAGTCATTAGCTGTTGAAACAGTAGGTTACTGGGATACCAGCTTTACTGTAGTAATATTAGGTTATATATGTATACATACACGTTCACATACACATCATCTACACATATAAGTGCATGTATACCTACAGATAGAGATGAGATAGAGATTGAGATAGAGATAGAGACAGATACAGATACAGATACACCAAATGATAAAGGCAGCCAACAAACACTTCAAGAAGCAACTAACGAGAATTCTATAAAACTAATACTATCCATTTTACAGGTCAGTACACTTAACTGCAAGTGATAAAAATCTGACGGACTTCTTAAAAATAAAAAGAAAAAGAAACCATAGAGAAAATGTTATCTCTAACTATGAAAATTTCCTCTCAGGATTTCTCAGACAAAGAAAGGTAAAATGCATAATGTGTCCTTGGTAAGCAGGGAAATTAGAGAAGTTTGAGAATTTTTCTAAGTAACATGCAATTTGAAAAGCTTGATTTTACATCATCAAGTGAAGCTAGATTTTGGGTATTGTCAACCTTGTGCAGAAAGGGGTGGGAGACATTCTAGCTTTTGAAAGAGCTCAAAAGATGTAATTGGAATGCATAGCAATACATTTATTGAACCTAAAGATTTATGTACAGAATCTGTATTCTATTCTTACACAACAATATATTCTATATATATAGCATACGTACCCATCTATCCATTTATCTTTCTTACCTATCATATTAGATGTTTAATTTCATAAAACTGTCATACAGCACCAAGTAATTCATATCCTGCATTTTACATTTTCTGGCCAAGTAGAAACACATACTGGAACAAGAGGCATATTTTTAATGTTTTTGCGTTATCTATCAATCTATCTATCTGCTATTTGTGCAGATATTGTTGAACGGTAAGTTTTGCCCACAGCCGTGATTGCATCTTCTCGATATAATTAACTAGAGATTTGATGTAACTTTGAGACTAAAACTAAACTTGCTCATTGTTATTTATTACTATTCATACCTTTGTTGTGTTCATCTTCTAAGTTTGCCAAGTTAAAGGGCATCCTCATTTGAGAACAATAAGTGAAGATCTGAATACCAGATAATACAAATTGATTTTTGTTTATCTCTAAAAATGACAACAAAATCTACAAGAATAAATGGCATAGGTAGACTTGATATTTTAAACTTCAGATAGTTGTGTGGTTTTAATCACCAACAAGATAACTTCTGAGTATTTTATGGTAATTAGAATTCCTGTTAGAAGGAAAAAGAAGATGAAAACTAGTTATTTTCCAAAATAACCCTTCAGCAACATGAGGAAGAGGGTACAACAGGTTCCAAAGATTTCTACAGAAAAGAATTTATGCAAAAAAAATGTATTTTAAAAATCATACATTCTCAAATAATGGCTGAGTATATTTACAAATTCTTCTCTACAACTGGAAAATAGTGAGCAAAAGACAGCTGGAAATGCACAGAACATGACTTAAGGAAAAAATAATCTAAGGCACAGAGGCATGCACAGCTGTTGAGGAAGCAATTGGAATATATTCACAGCAGTTTGAATTACAGATGCAGTGAGAGTAGCACCTACCCCATGAGGAAAGCCCAGGATGGGTGGGATTTCAGTGGCCCCCGGGCCCCATCCTGCCCCTGCTGGCAGCAATGGATGGGAGAGGAGGGATTCAGACAAGGAGGGACCTGTTTGCCACCGCAGCCAGGGACATTCTGGGATCTGTGAATGGGAACAAGTCCTGGAGCCTGGTGTAAAGCAGTAGTATTAAGGTACTCAGACATGGCCACACTCAGAGAGATCCAGTTGTGCTGGCAAGTACAGCATTTTGCTTCATGGAGAAAGGTGTTTCTGGGCTTTCTGCAGTTATATTTCAGCAAGGAGAGATTTGCCATCGACTCAGGACTACAAAAACAGCCTGTCCAGCTCAACTGCCTGACTCTTACACGCTGTGCTAGGGCAATGAGCATAAGGCAAGAGATTTGCAGGGTTTGAGAGGGAATTGCCCTGGAAAACACCCACCAGGAAGGATGAAGCTCACAGTATCCTGGAAAAGAGGTCCTCTGTGACCTAAGGTCTGAAGGAAAGTGAGGAGTCAGTGAGCAAAGCATTGGGCCTTACACTGGAATGGACTTGGCTAGCATTACCTTATCACAGGAAATTATTAAAAATTACACAATAAACGATATGTTTAGACTATCCTTTTCTTTTTTTTTTCACCTGCTGTCAGTGGAGAACATTTGCTCATTTTTCCACATTAATCTGATGAAAGCATGATGTATCACAAAAAACTTGAAAAGCTCTCCAGAGATGATTCATGTCCCACTCCCCCTGCAACATCAGAGGAAATGTGCCCACTCCTTGCCTTGCCTTGCCTTGCCTTGCCTTGCCTTGCCTTGCCTTCCCTTCCCTTCCCTTCCCCTCCCTTCTCTTCCCTTCCCTTCCAAGCAGCCCCCAAACAAGCTGTGGAAGAGAGGAAAAAGAAACCAAAACGTTGTCTGGTTATAAGGGCAGAGTTCTAGTGTTTTAAGGAGGAAAAAAAAAAAAAAAAGCAATAATATTCCATTTATGATACATTTATTTCATTTTAATCTCATGCACTGAGATTAAAACACAAGTGAGCCAAAATACTTGGTGCAATTTATTTTCACTTTATCAGGCCAGATCCTACTAGTACAGAGCTATTAAAAGTAACTGACCTGGAAATCCACAACTTCTCTGTGCAAGCACAGCACGGCACAGTGAATGGGGAGCCATTCTGGGTAAAATAATATGAATTCTCATGAAGGAAGTGTTGAGATCAATTCACAGCTTTCACAACGAAGCTGTCTCCTATGTGAATTGGCAGGTGGTACAAGATGTACAGTGTGTAATGACTTCTTAGGGCCAAATACCACATCAACTTCTTAGCTCTTTTAATAGTCTGAATTCTTGAGGAAACTAGGCTTATTTTGTACATACATCTGTCTATCCACCTACTCTCAATAGCTTTGAAGATACTAGCTAATTCAATCCAAATTTCATAAAAGCGGAGCTCTCAATCATAACAAATTTTTTTGAGCTTTATAAATATAGCTAGTGTCTTGCACAAAACAAAACTGGAATAACATTTCTAATACGGAAGGTCTCCAGCAAAAAACAACAAACAAAAAGACCAAACTCAGAACTAGCCACTGGAGAATCCACACATGCAAAGCCCCAAGAATTCAAGCTTCCTCAGTTTTCCTGCTCTCCGTTTACTTGCTTGCCTTTTTCATCTAGGCTTCTGTTCCAGTCACTGCTTTAAGTACTGGTCTTTTTTTGTGTTTTTCTTGGACTTAATCATTATAATTTGTTTTCTGAAATTTTTCCATAATGAACACAATTCCAAGTCCCCTGCATCTGCCCACAGTTCTCACACCCTCATACACAGATGCATGCATCTTTTCCTACCATCTAACATAAAATATTTTTGCACTATCAAAGCCTGCCTTTCATGCTCATATAAAACAGTTTCCATGGACTCAGCAGCTTTGCATTTACTTCTGAGTTTACCTTGCATTTTCACTAAATCATATAACAAAATCCAGAGTATACGAATGTTAAAAAGTCAGTATCTTAAAAAAAAAGTTTGAAAGATCACCAGTGGTACTTAGTTAAAAAACAAATTAAGGAATATTTTACGCAGTTAAGGTGTCAGCTGAACAAAGACCCTACATATGTACTTAGCTTTAAATTTGGCTGTAAGTCCTATTAAAGCCCATGGGACATGAACTCATGTTTGTATACATGACTGTCTGAATGTCTGAACACATACTTCATGACACTTGTTATGATTTTGAGTTGATGGTTAACTATCTGGAGAAACTAGATTTACGTAGGCATCTAAGTTTGCAGTAGTATCATCCTGAGGATCAACTCAAACTGACATCCAACATTTTATTCTTATTTGTGGGCTTTCTATGAAGAAGGTAAGAACTTTCAAACTAGAGGTGGAGATCTCATGACCAGAGGTCTATTCTGTTTCCAGCTAAACCCAAGGCATGTCATCCTGCTGCCGTCTTTATCGTTCATGAAACTTTACTTTTCTTACTTGGGTAGAGCCAGCACAGAAAGACATACCCCAAAAAGGAAAATGTAGCTGCTGAGGAACAAGTATTTCTGATGCATTAATATGTTATCCATCGCAACAGGCTAGAGCATGGGTATGGACTGTTGTCGTGCACTGCACTATACATAGGAAAAATCCGATGTTCCTGCCAGAGCACATCCGCCATCCCAGCAGAAGACCCAGCACAGTAGGCTGGGAGTGGCCAGACCTCTTGTCCTGGTTTTGGCTGGGATAGATTTAAGTTTCTTCCTAGTGGCAGATATAGTGCTGTGTTTCGGATTTAGGATGACAATAATGTTGACATCACACTGATGTTTTGTGTGCAATGTTTGCACCCAGTCAAGGACTTTTCAGCTTCTCACATCGACCCTCCAGCAAGGAGGCTGGGGGTTCACAACAAGCTGGGAAGGGACACAGCCCAAACAGCTGACCCAAAGTTGCCAAAGGGATATTCCATACCATATGATGTCGTGCTTGTTATATAGCTTAGGGGAAGCTGGCCAGGGCTTAGACCATGGCTCAGAAGGTAGCTGGGCATCGGAGGTCTGTGGGTGGTGAGCAGTTGTGCTGTACATCACTTGTTTTTTATATTCTATTATTATTAATTATTATTATTATCATCTTCTTCCTCTTCTGTCCTATTAAACTGTCTTTATCTCAAGCCATGAGTTTTACTTTTTTTTTTCCAATTCTCTCCCCCATCCCACTGAGGGGCAGGGAGTGAGCGAACGGCTGTGTGGCTGTTTTAGCTGCCTGCCTGGAGAAACCACAGCACTTCCTTATGCTACCGGCAGCATACAACACATTTCATACTGCAAAAAGCCATGAAGCGCAAACTGTTTGGGAGCAGAGGGAGCTAGGAGTAGTGCAAAGAGGACAGCTCTTGCAGGAGCCTATCAGTCCATTCAAGGAAGCTCTGGGAAGGTGCACCTCTAGGTACCAGTGTCAGCCTCAGCGAGAGGTGCATATCACCTCGAATACATGTCCTGCAGCCAGTGATATGTGACAGTTAGATTTGGACAGCTTAAGAGCAAAACATTAACCATCCTTGCAACGCAGTACGTAAGGGACAGTACAGTTGCCATTTCTGTCCAGAGAGAGGTCCATGTGCTCCAATACCCTGCCTCCAACAGCATCCCAAAAACAATGCTGAGAGAAGAATATAAAAAATGAGATAGGCAGGTGGTGATATTTCACCAGTATGTTCATCTATTTTCCATTGACCTATGCTTCAGGGATTTCATGAGTGAGTACTCTGTGGGGTAAGATTAACCTCATCGCTCTGCAGAGGTCTGTTACTGAGGTATCCACCATAGGTTGTCTTTGCATTCTGTGGTTCTCTTGACCTATTTCAGACGTTTACTTTAGGATGAGATGAATTGGGCCCTAACTGGCCTATTTCTCTCCATCAGTTGTGAAGGGTATTCAAATGATTGGCTCAGATGTCATTTGATAAGATGCCACAACCATTGTGCTTAATAACCCTACAGGTATAAGGTTATGTCTTTCTCAATACAGGCAATTCCACAATTTCCATAGCAAAAAATTTTACAGTTTAATGAAAGACTGTGTAATAAGGGACTTGCTTTTACTTGTTTATCAGTTTGCCTCAGGTAAGAGCACAGGAGGAAAATGAGATAATATTAAATGATAATGATTTCAGCGTACCAATAATCAGCTCATCAAGGGTTGTAGTCATCCTAGAAAGAAAAGTTTGAAGTTTCTTGGAGCAAGACAGTGACATATAAACTGAAGAGCCATAGGAGAGATGAAACTGAAAGATAAATGCTAATTGAGTGCTAATTATCGATGCTAATTTTATTCTATACATTACTAATTATTATCATGCAACCACTTTTCTTTTTATCCATTCCCACCTAAGCAGAAAGGCTGCTTCAAGGAGTTCATCCTTAAATACAAAATAATATTTTTTAAAAAAAATTAATCAGTGGATTTCTTGTCCCTACCTTCCTTATTTATGGAAGGAAAAAATATTTTCTAATACCTTTAAAAATTCATAATCAAATCCCCAAAATAAATAGTGGGTATAAAGAAAAAAGAGTGGCAGAGAAATAGAAAAAATATTTCCAGTATGCTTCCAGGTCATCTTTATTAGGTAACCAGACCAGATATTCAAATGGCTGTATAAAAAAGAATGAAATATGGGAGGAGTTTAAGTATTCTAAATGGCAATGGGCAGCTTGTACCAAAATGAGGGAGCCATTTAAAAGCCAGCATGTCAGGAGCTGAAATTGAGATTTAGAAGAATTAAGCCCCTTGTGTTTTTTTTTATCTTCTGGATGGAAGAGGGACAGGTTATTGCACTGTTTTATTTCTTTTCACATATCCTATTCTGTATGATTTATTTAGTTTGACTGCAGTAGCTGTCATATCGACCTACCCTGTTTCACAGTTGTTTGAGACATGGGCTGTTGCTGTACGAGTTCATATTGATATAGATTCAGACCTGTGGCACAGCTGATTTTACCAATAAAAATTTCATTTAAAATTCAACAAAGATCTGTTTTGTTTTACTTTGCAGTGAAAATATGAATCAGTTTTTATTATAGCTACATAGTTTTTACCCATTTGGGTCATAGTAGACTAATTTGTTTACTAGGTAAACAAAATGTAGAGTGATAATAATACCCTTGTTCTGCGACACGCTGCCAAACCTGTCATATGCATTAAACATTACCTGCAAAAAGCCTATTTTCTTTTGCTGTTTGCAGTAGCTTTCACATCTCATGCTTTAACATGTCTTCTTTAACCAGCTTGCCAGCTTTCTGATCTATCACAAGTGCTCACCCACTTCACCATAGCACTGGAATCAGCTGGGATAAACCACAGTTGTTTGGGGACAATGGGAATTGCCTTATGGCTTCTTTGGTTTATTCTTTAATGTCTTTGTATCTGACAGTAAGCTCCTGGGCCTGTTGCTAATATACCTGGAAGGAAATGCCTGCAAGCAAAGCTTTTAAGGGGGTGGTGTAGACTCTTTGGATATAGGATTGTTGAGCTCAGAGAATGTCTTCCCTAAATATATCAAGTCTCACCTTAAATCTTACTTATGTTCCCAGAATTTCAATTAGGCTTTTCCAAGCCCTCATTACTTGGCAATAACAAAGCTTCTCATTTTCAAGCTAATATTAAAAACAGCCAATTAACACCCATTTGTTCTTCTGCTACACTCTCTGTTACTTTAAATCCTCACATCTCCTCCTGGGGGAATTCTGATTGTTTTTAATTTTTGTTCTATTTTGCTATGAAATTAATGCCTTCTGATCAAGGAGAAGACTGATAAATACACTAGACTCATTACTGTGAGCACAAAATATATCTGAAAATCATTGAATGTACTGGACAGATGCTTCTGCAGTGGTGACGCACTGGCAAACAGTGATGGGTCCCATTAGTGACTAAAAGTGCAGACTCGGATTGCAGTTAAGACACAGATTTAACTGTGCAGTGTCTCAAATCCTTGATTCAGTTGCTGAGTAGACATAGATGTTTGGTGGCATCAGAGATGCCCTAGGGAGATGGGGATGGGAGGTACAGTTACAGATTTCTGCAGTGTGACATCTGATGAAATGCATGAGGGCATCTCACATGGCACCAGGCAGCTCCAAGGTCCTAGTCAGTACAAAGAGAGTCTAGAGAGTTATTCAGTAAGTAGATAAAAGCATATATTTCAGGACAAGCTAATTGCTTTCCAAGCTCTATGGCTTGATCTCCATATACAAGCTTACAGCCAGATGCCTAATCTGAAGCTTAAAGCTTCTTCTAATACTTCTAATTCAATGTGACTCTATGTGATTTGGACCAGCCTCTATGTGCTACCAAAAATCAAGCAGATGAGAAATTTTCTAAGCTTTAGTTCTATTTTCTTAATCACATATCTACACAGAATTTTAGTAATTGCAGATCAGTTTTCTGATTATAAGCTTAATTACATTGTCTTTTCAGGAGGGGGTGCTTTCCCCATTTGGAGAGCTTAGAAAGTCCACAGTGATACAAGCAAACATCCTAAGGGATGAAAGCAAGGTAGGAAGCTTCAGCCTTTCTACAATACATTACCTCCAACCCAGGATGCCGTGTATCTATTGTCCTCTGCAGGTCCCAATTTCTGAAGAGCTGGCAGGGCATAGGTGTATATGGAATGGGAGCTCAAGTGGTTCCATAACCAAACAGGTTTAAATCATGCCCGGAGCCATGTGGAAAGCAAAGCAAGAAGTTCGACGTGAAGGAGGAACACACGTGGGAAATACAGGGTGGGGGTGGAAAGGTATTCAATAACAAGAGCTGGGGGGAGAAGGGTATCAGCATACCATGGATAATTTCAGTATGTCATTTCAAAGATAATATTTTTTCAACCTTTTTTCTAATCCATTTTCAGTAGTAATTTTAAGTCAAAATTAACCACCATCATCCGAGTTACATAACTGAAGGTAAAACTGTAGCAAAGAAATAGCACTTTTAATTTCTCACATGACTTCAAGGGCATGGTTGAGTTTATAGAAGTTTTAGTTAAATAACATTAAGAATAGATATTTATTTTGTTTGCTGCTTTAATGAATTTAAGGACTAAAAACTTAGTGTTAGTTGCTAGCTGATTGCAACCAGCCAACATCACTCTCCCAGTTGAGGAGGCATACTCTCCATACTCCATGTGCTCTTCTACGCCCTCCTGCTCTGTAAAATGCTCTCCAGCCAGCAGAAGCATCTCTATTCATATATGATCTGCTTAAATTTATAAATGCAATGTTCAGAATTCAGTAAGTTTTTGGTTAGTGCTATGTAGTAGTGCTTAGACATTTATCTCACGTCCAAATCAGCAGGCTGTTCCAGATCTGATTACCAGCCTCCACATTCTTCTCTCAACAGCTATTCATACTACTTTTTCTAATGCATAGTCATGTAAGTCTGTAATAAAACCTGAGATGCTGCATATTTATTCCTATTTTTCATGGTTTATTATCCTGACATTTCAAATTGCTCTGCTTAAACTTTGATAAGTGTTGTATGATAGAGAAATCAAACTTTTACATAAGAAATTGCTTCAATTAAATGTCAAAATAGACATAAAAATTAATTTTAAAGCCATCTATGCTTCTTTCTAAATACCCTGTGCAGGGGCTCACTCAGGAAGGAAAGTCCTGCTCAGCATCTCCTCCCTACATTTGAACTTTATTTTCTAACACTGATCTTCACTGCAGTATTTCAGCATTTACGGTATCTTGGATTTGATTTGTAAGATCTACAAATTGCTGTTGCCTTTCTTTACAGTGTCAAAGGCTATTTAAATACATAATGGAGTGTGTAAAATCAAGTCTTCCAGGGTGCCATCTGTAAACATAAATTCTTTATCTGTTCCTTTTTTCCTTCCTCTTTTATAACTCCATTCTTTCACCCTTACATTCCCTGGGTTGAGTCCACATATAAACTGTCTGTCTCCCAGTATAGCCATCCTAAATATTTATCACCTGTGTAATCTTTTCCACTTCTGTGTCGTTGTTTTATTCTGCATATTTGAACTATCCATATAATTATTACTGCTGTTTCTGTAGATCTCCTTTTACCATATTTCTCTTTCTTATCAGATTCCTTTGATCTTCCCTCCTTTCATACATCTTTTTCTTGAGCTTGTCTCCTCTGGCTAATGGCACCTTCCCTCACAACGCAGTACTCCTCTGGCTGATTTCTTTCCCCCGAAGCTCATTCCCAGGATTTTTCTCCTTTTCAAACCCCTTTGTTCCAATTCCCTGCTAATCCCTTGATCCCCTGCTTGCACTCACCATTACATAGTCTTCAGTCCCTTGCTGTTTTACCACATCCCTTTCAGCAGACTGATAATGCAATTTTAAGTGAAACTAAGAAACTTTAATATCACTCTGATTCTTCTTGGATTTAGGCTTGTGGATAGAGCCAGAAGCAAGATGGGAAGGGGAGGGAAGGCAGGGAGGGAGGGGAACAGCTGAGGAGAGACAGAAATGCAAACTTGATAGCACTTTACAGTCTGTTTATTTCCCAGAGTGTCCGCTCAGCTGGGTAGCAGAGCAATGTGAGCCACCAGATGTGCAAATGTAACACTGGTGTCAGCAAGAGCTGCTCATGCAGGTTTTGGCCAACACATGATGTGGGACATCATTGCCTTTCTCTGCAGCCAAGATGTCCAGCAACTTAACAATTGCAAGGAACTAGAAAACAGCAGGATAATAAACAAAGAGTAGAACTATCTTTTATGAGGACAAGAGCATCAAGGAAAAACCCACCAAAGACTTTATCAAATAAACAGAAAGGAGGTTCTCTAGCCTGCTTAAGGGAAGCTATGTGTTTATTGACAAGCAAAAGCAGGTCCATACTGTGAAGAGTTGATCCTTGCTGGCAGAGAGACCTTGACTAGAAAGCCCAGTACTGTGTGGCCCTACTTCTACAGCACCCTAGCTGCACGCACAGCACTGCACGCAAAAAGCCAGGCAGCTCGGGGCCAGCATCCCAATCTTCTGCCCTTCTGGACTTGGTTTTACCATGGCTGGAGTATCACCTCGGGTATCGCTTAATCATGTTCTAAACAAGCATGGCATTGATTTGCAGATTCGCACTTCTGAGTTCCTAGGTCTCATGGTATGGACATTTTCAAGAATCCATAAGATGAAAAATAAGTTTGTTCTTGTGTAAAATGCTATTCAATACTGGTGGGAAAATTGGTCTCCCTGAAAATAAAACGCATAGCAAGCAAGGAAGGATATAGCTATTTCATTTATGCTAGTGAGGAGCACAGATGAGAATGTGGCCCAGAAAGGGGCTTAATCCCTGTACAAGCACTAGTAAGATCAGGTATTACCTTTACTTAGTAAAATTCAGACAAGAATATTATTCACCTGTTATTCCTTTCAAAAATTTGGCCTGCTGTGTTATATGTCACATAATTAACAAAACATTACAGCATGTTTCAATGAATCCAGCTATGTGCAATTTTCTCCGAAGTGTGATTAAAGAAATGATTGGAGGGCAAATGGAACAGCTTTTACTGAGACAGCTAACAATGAGACACATTGGATTCTTATTATCTGCTATTAGCTTTGGCTTTCAGGTAGGAGAAAAATACATTTTAAGAATCATTCAGTGTCCTATTTTAATAATTCCTGAAACATGCCAGTTAGTGAGAAAGTTGACTATTTGTTTTATTTTACTTAACATTTTCACAAAAATACGGAGCCTGTGGAAAGCTACTCCAAAAGATGTGTTTAAAAGGTCAGCTCAGAAGAAATCTCTGCATATTCCAAAAAGGAGCAGACATTAGCAATACATGGAGCTAGAGTTAATGCTCTAATTTAGGGCTTGAAAGCTGGGTCCTGTTTTTGACATTAGACTGGGACACTTGTAAAACCTTTGGCAAGTCTTATACAGCTGTCAAAATCCCCAGCAGCTAGGCACCTACTTACTTAATAGTTCTGGGCCTTTGTGTCTTTCTGCCTAAGTTTCCAGTGTCCATTTTGAACAAAATGTGAGTTTATCATCATGCTGAGAGTGCTGATGCCCCAAGTAACTTTGCCCACTGTGGAAGAGGTACCTTGGGTCAGGGATCCACCCCAATCTCCCCTGTGGCAGTTTGCCTTGTATTTTAAGGCAATCAGCAAACTATTACAATTTCCAGGTGGCATGCAAGGTTGTCTTTTTCTTTCTAGAATAAGACCCTGAGCCTGTTGGGAGGAGCTCACTGAGAGCAAGGAGATGCTGCCCCTTAAAGAGGCAAGCCTCTGTTGAGCAACCACCCCTAACTTCTGCCAAACTCAGACCTTGAGGAGGGAACCTCTGTCTCCCTGGTCTTTCACAAGAGCTTATGTCCCCCAGCTCCCAACACTGGGCTGACCCAGCTCACACCACTCAAAATGCACCAGCCTGTGGTACGACACACCTGAGGTCATCTATTCCTGCTCTAGATACTATCATAACACAAATAATGATAAATGTGCCATGTAAGCTGTGGTGTGATCCCTTCCTGCAGTGATAAAAGCCTTTTGCTTCTCCCCATTATTCTTGGAGGTGAGGATGCCCAAAGTGCTATTCTAGACAATTGACTCGCAATTGCACTCCTCTTTTGTGAGGACACTTACTTGTTCCTTTCTGCTTTCAAATTTCAGCTTTCTATTTTTCCTTCCACTTACAGACTGTACAGTACTTTCTGCTTAACTGAAAGCTTTTGTAGCTAACTGAGTAAAGCTCTGTATTGGTAATAGACCTGGAGGGTTAAGATCGTTTTCCTCAGGGAAGGACTGAATATTATTTCCTACCGCCAGAAATTGTCTTTAGGAAATTAAAACAATTTAATATGTGGCACTACAAATTGCGTCATGTGAGAATAGTCAAGAGTCACAAAAAGAGCCACTTGCCTCTCTCTAACATCTCAGCCCTTCTCCTGGAAAACAACGTAATCCTCTCATTCCCCTGAACTGTTAAGGAGCCTGGCCTCATCGAGAACCCTGTATGCAAGATGAGGCCCAGGAGTGGTTTTTTGGTCTCTATTGGCTTCTTCTGAGCTTCTGCTTAGCCACTGTTTGGTTTTCCACTGTAGATTTCAGTATAAGAAATAGCGCACAGATTCCCCACAGAAATCCAGAGTGTTTTAGCAAAGTGCTGCAGCCAAAATGAGACAGCTGTAGGTGTGTCAACTTCCGTGGAGTGTGTCAGCTTCCACCCACTGAGTCTAACATCTATTGATGCTTGTTAAGAACTTGCTTAGAAAGAAGGTTCTGCAGCAGATCATGTGTGACTTCCAGACGGGATTAGGGAAGGAAGACTACTGATGCATGGTTTTACAAGGAAGGCTGTTGCTTTGGTTTCACAGCAGCTAATTTCACCACTCTGAGCGCATGGGCCAAGTTCACACCCACTTGTATTTTAGATTTTAATTTTATTTGCATTATCCTCACAATTTGTCCACAGTTGGAGATCCCTAAGAAAAACATAGAAAAAAAAAATGAAGATTGGGAAAAAATACCACTCCCATACAGGTCAAACCCATTGCCCAACTCCTGGGTCAGAAATGACATCTTCTATGTAGATGGTTCACTACCACTTATCCTGCCATTTCAATGCCTACTGATCATTTTTAAAACTGCCTACTTTTTGCTGAAATTGTCAGCAGTGGTAGAGCCACTGGGCTTTGATTTCCTCTTGCAGGGAAGGCGCAGGTCTCAGTTGCTACCTTTGATGTTTCCTGTACTACTAATGACTACTGTGGAGCTCCTCTCTGTGGGAGCTATGACACAGAGAGCCATTTCACTACTGCTGTGAGACACATTTAGTTGAGTTCCTTGAGTATATGTATCACTGAAAGAGTAGGCTCAGGTAAAGCAAGGCACATAATTCTATACAGATGTCAGAAAACATTTTCTACTAACCTGCGTAAAAAAATGTATCTGAAAAAAATACTGGTTTAAGGAAGGAAAGTAGCAGGAGATATTTAATGTACTACCCTACGACCAAGAGAGCCAGTAAGTACTGCAGAACTATGCAGACTTATGCATAAATTAAAACAAATGAAGACACCTATTATATCATCTAATCCAGATTCGTGTTCTAAAGAATCAGCTCCGAAAGTATTTCTGAAAAACTCCTTTTTTATATAGGCAATCTCAATAGTTATCAACTTTTTGTAATCTCCCATTGATGAGAAAAGTTTACAAGAGTACTGTGAAAAAACAGCGAGTGACTCCAGGTAGGAGCAGATATATTGTAAATGCATGACAAGGCCAAATGTTTTACCTCCTGACACAACCTTCAGCATCACTGAAATCCTTTTTCAGTATCAGAATGGCATTAGAGGTGCTGAGTAGTCACAAATCAGCAAGAACCAGACATTCCTTTCACGGCTTCTGGAGCTGGATTTAGGTGCCCAGCTGTAGACACATGTGACAACTTTAACCACTACTTCTTCATACCAGTTATTTTAGACCTATCATCTCTCTTGGATACCATAGACCATGTGGTTCTGCTGACACATCGTGAGAATGTTCTTGCAATAGATAGATACACTTTTAAATCATTATTTTCCTTTCATTCCATATGGTCTAGGTGCCCTTGACATAATTTAAAAATACAGTGCAGCAGCACAATTTAAGATAAACCACTACCAATAAGCCAAGCAATTTAAAATCTCATATCCCCTTCACCTTCGAACAAATCCCCCCAACTTACAATTCCTTTCAACCTTCCTGAAGGAAAAGAAAAAAAATAAAAAAATGAACTCAGCAATGTGCCTTAAAAAATCATTTGAAATTATACTGTCATTCAGTAGTAAAACAGTTGGCTGAATTATTTGATCTAAAACATCACTGTATGATGGAAAACAAGTTGCAGAGGCCATGATCTTTCAAATACAGATGATGAATTAAAGATCTCATTTTGGATTCATATATGATGATGCCATTCTGGAGGGCTGTCTGTTCTGTCTGCCTCACAGTTCCCCTCTTCAGTTTCCTCTGCAATGGGCCTATATACAGCACTTCCTAAATCCCAGAATTGTCCCCATATGAAGTTCTCTAGGAGGCTACTTTGTCATTTTTTTAAATCTACAGCTTTACATGAATTGTGTCCTTATCAAAAGTCACTGGAGCGGTTAAGAGTCTGTTCACACGATGGGCTCAAATCAAGCCCCTCATGGAAAGTTACCTACTGCAGTGCCTGCATCCTTCCAACGATGGCTTTACATCACTGTTTCAAATGATCCAGCCATAGCAGTCAATCTGTTAGCATTTTACACTTACTTTTCCTAGGTGCAAACAGTTAAGAATGGGGCCTTCCATCACTTCCAGCTTTTATAAGGCTTCAACAAGCTGGGAAACATTTTGCCCCTTGTTTCACCCCTGAAACTACATCCCTGCGCAGGTTCACGGCAGCGTAACTGAGTGCAGCGTCTGGCAGAAAGCCCAGAATTTGACCAGGCAGGTTTATGGCGTATGGAGATGATATTAACACACATCATGAGCCAAATCTGCACTCTGGCTGCTTAATAAAAATGCTACCACCTCCATCGTTACATTTAACCTTTCGTATTAACAATAAAGCAGGCCAAACTGTTAGCCCACAGAATTTACTAGTTATCAGCCACAAGTAATTTGCAATTTGTAACTCTTTCTTGCTATTAATAACTTTTTGAGTAAGAGGAACTGAACAGTAACAGGTGGATCAGCAGCATTTCACTACACATTTACAGTATTTATTAAATTTACCATGAGGCTGCAGATGCACTTGAAAAATATATTCGGAGTGAAATTTTCACTTAAAGTTAATGCAAGGGGTTTACTTAAGTATAGACATCATAGTAAAAAACTGGTTTGCAGTATCATGACTAATCCACATTTTTTGCAGAGAAATCTTTGTGAACTGATCTTTTTTCCTCGCATAAGAGACTAAAACAATTTTTTTATAAAAAAAAAAGCCTCAACCAGACAATTCCATTCAGATTGAAAGAAAATATTTCATTTTGATTGGGACTTCTTAGCTGTTTCTGTCATTAAGTATAAGCATTTTAATAAGGAATGTCAAGATATTTTGAGACTTGGAATGATTTTAGGCAATGTAAAAGATGAAAGATATCATTCATTAGATGCGTGGTCAGCATGCAGTGGCAGAATGGTCACAATTCATTTTCTTGCCTGTATTCAGCTAATTCTAATTACCCAGAAGGTATAATAATATGTGAAGTGAAACAGACATGTTCCATACCTTGAATTGGTCCCTGGCTTTAGTTAAACTACCCTTCCAAGCCCCCTACCACTATTCTTTCAGCCAGGTTACTGTATTTGACTAACAGCTGAACACAACAGCACTAGTGCTGGGCTGAATTAACATCAATTAGCATTTAAATTGCACGTTTAAAAGAGTGCATTAATGGGTGCATGCAATTTATAACTCTCTCCCCTCCACTTCCAGCCTTATATAGTGTTAGAGATTTGTCAGACAGCCAGTATCAATCTGCCTAATCTCAGACTTAGAATGACTGCTCGCCTGCATACATTTAGCTGGCATGCACTGATTAAAGGAAAATTCTTATAGGTTGGCTTTAAATTTAGAACGCAGTTTGTCATACATTTTATCAACTGCATCTGATTTTACAGCTGCCTTCCAGGGGCCAAATGTTATCTGATTTACAGCCACTTCCCAGTGCCTTCAGATGTGCTGCACTTCATGCTAGACTGAAGTAAATTTGGCCCTGTGTTTCACTGTCTGTCCGTATGGACTGCAATAAATTACTGCCTGTGCCACGACATCCTTCCCTTCCTCGGAGGTGGAGCTCTGAATATCAAACCATGGTTCTTGAAGGGTGGTAAGAATAAAATACAAGTGAAAATTGCCTACCAGTAATTCCTAGTGCCATGAATGAGTTCATTCTAATCTGCATACTAAAACTTTTAGGGAGGGAGATTCTGGAGGTTTACATTATGCAGAGTTTCTGTTCCCTGAAATGAATTTGTAATATCACTGTATTATGAGAAATAGCTAGTGTCATTCATGGCATCATCACCATCATTATTATTACTACTACTACTACTGTTAATTTATTATTATTATTGTATTGAAACAAGGAATCTGTACAACCTCAGGTAATAAGCTGAAATAGGTGCTGAGATAAAACAAAAATCACTTCAAAATCTTTTTCTGCCTTATTTGTCAGTTCTGGCTCTAAAGCCAAAACCCCCACAGTCTCACCACAAAGACAACGAGCTTGGGACCCCAGCTGGAGACCCACCCTCCGCACATACGTGCCCCGTATACTCACACACTGCTCAGGCAGCACGCCAAGCCTGCTGTCCATATTCTCAGGATGCCCATGGACAGACTGGATAGGGTCTGCAGGATTTTTGCAAGGCAACTCCAGGAACAGAAGGCTACATAGGCATAAATAGGACTACTTCCAAATGATGCTATCAATAGCAGATGTAAGGGTCAGTTGCATAAAGACATGGATTCAGCTCTGGACCGTACCAATATGAAAAATGTAAAACATCTATACAAATACTGTATCAGAATAAAATTTCAAAAGTAACTTTACATATCCACATTGAAATATAAATCAGAGACAATAAAAGCCATTTCAGACAGATTTGATGGGAATCATCTAAACTACAATTAGCTGAGAACCACTTGTTAAAAGAAAATTGCAGTAGGCAGAGACTTGTAGGTGAAGTGCAGCAGCAGTAGCAATTGTGTGATAATTTCACTTTATTATGATATCTGGCATGAAAGATGTAATGCTATTCTTTAAATATTCCATGTCCATGGACTGTCCTGAGGTTTTTTATTTATACAATAGATGAAAGCTCCTAAGTTTTTTGTTGAATAACATACTACTGTGGCAAACCGACTCATCAAGGTTAACCATTCTTCTTGCCTACCACCTTCAAAAATTACGTCCTCAAGAGGAATTGCACAACTAACTCAGATAGTGTGGGCAAATTTAATTAACTAAATGTCAGAGTCCACAGTTGTTACAGATGACATAAAGAGAAAAAGAGATAGGGCATAACCTTGAGGCACTTGTTATTGCTGCCAAATGCTTTAAAGGATTGTTCACCTGGACATGAAGCTTTCAGTCTGTGGCACAATTAATGCATGTGTGTATCACAGTATGTCCCTCAAAATAGAATTTTAATGTGATGTTTCTCACTCTCATTGAAGAAAGCCCAGGGTGTAAGGGAATAAAACACAAAGGGTTCTGCCAGAGCAGCTCTGACACCCACACACGCATCAGACAGGAGAGATCTGGTCCCAGTGCTGCTCTTTAATTGCAACCACAGCAGGGAAGCCCAAGCTTTGCCCAGCTCAGGCTTACACTGGCAAACAGCCAGAGACCTTGAGCTGGCCACATGTTTGCATCAAATGGTGAGTCTGCAGTTATCCTCTGCCTTACCGTGCAAGCAGGGCTGCTAGAAGCTTGACACCGGGTTGCTAGGACCTAGCTGCCCCAGCTGAGAGGAGCTGGGCAACAGGACCCCAGGCATTATATCACAGCATACACTACCCTTGCAAAATCAGCTTGGTGCTCTAAATACTGAACAAGCCTATCATTTCCTGTTCCATCGATACTGGTTTTGGGGGAAAGAATACAGTATTTGCCCAGATTTTTGTAAATCCCAATGGAGTGATTGAAAATCTGCCACTGATTGAGCTCTAAAATCCTACTGTTCTTCTGGGCTACAGAAAGTTCAAGGTGTGAACATCAAGTTTAGCCCCTTGCTTTGGGAGAGAGAAAAGCGATAACTAACTTCAGGCTTTCCTAATTTCAGCAAGAGGGGTCCCCCCCGGTCCCTCGTGGGAGCCCTTGGTGCCCATCCACTGCCATCCCATGGAAAGGGGTAGCACAATTCCAGCACTTGCTTTCCCTCAGCAATGCACTCCCAGGAGGTGCAAAGCCTACACACGACTGCCAGAGAAAAGCGTAAAGACCTGCTCTCCCCCATGACATCATTAAAAGGTGTTTAGCTGGAATAACCCAATGAATTTGCATTGTGAAGAGCAGCTTAAAAGAAACATCTCTGTATCTCCCAACAAACTTGTTATAGTGTACCCATGGTCGTTTAAAACTAACTTGGGAGTGGTAGAAGGAAGTGGCAGGAGGATTAAAGAGTTAATTTAGTTTCAGAGGCAGAATGACAATGAATGAGGAGTCACAGAGAGAAATAAACCTTAAACAGGACTTCTAAAAAGATCTGCAATAAACAAACCAGCTCACAATAAACCCAAGACTAAGATGAGGAATGAAGGAGGGAATTGAATACAATGGCTTATAGGAATAATTCTGCGCTAGTAAAATTCTTTTTAATGTTTATAAATGACATAAATATATAAATTCTCTAGTTTGAAATATCATAAAGAAACAGGAAAATACCCTTCAAACTATTGGTTTTTGGAACTGCAGCATTAAATGGTTTGTTTTTTTAAAAGAGAATACTGGATATTTATAGGAGAACATAATGATTGGTGGCAACAAAATCATAATTATTAAGGTTTAGCAGACAATACCCTGTATCTGATATTTCAGTAAGATGCAGTAAGGTGGATTTTTTTTATTATTATTTACTGAGAAGTCCATAGAGCCATTTTCTAAGGATTTATGGGGAATATAGTTGTTATTCCTAGGCAGAAACAATCTTCGGAATTTTCCAGGCAGCCTCAAAATGAGCAAAATTTTCCCATAATGTAAACACTGTTGGGAAATTGCCTTTTCTAGACATCCTTTCTTAGGCTCTGTTCTGATAGAAATGAGCTAAAATAAAACCATAAGAAGTGAATACGCACAAAGAGCATTTGTTGTTTGATTCATGTTCCCCAAAGAGTATTAATGCCTTCAGAGATGTCAAAGCATCATAAAGGATATACTGCACAAAAGCACTGTGTGAAAGAAGAGATGAACATAATTAGAATTCAGAAATAATGAAATAACATGGTTGACTGATACAAGTGACACTGATTTACACTAGCTAAGGGTCTCTCTTTACTGATGCTTTCGATATGTATCTTGAAACTCACTCTGGTTATGCAACCTTTTAAAACAATTGCGATGTACACATACAGTGCTGAAAGTGGTGAGTTTTCATATGCTTGACCTATGGGTTACCTGCAAAACTTTTGTTCGAGAGCCATGTGGGCTATATATTAATGAGGGGGAATCGAGGAGAGGTTTAGTGCAGAGCTTGCTCTCTGCTAATAGGCCCTGCCTCTGCTCCCCACTAAACCGTTTCTTATGCCCAGCAGCATCACCGCTTCCCTGATCTCCGCTATTCCCTTCCCCCGCCCCCCAACCCTGACAGACAGAAATGAGAAAGAGAGGGAAGATCGATCATTACCCCGTCTGCCTCACGTGGGTGTAAAGCACCCTGCAACAACAGAGAGAGGCTACCAGGAGCAGTAGGCTCTACGAGCATGCGGCTGTATGAGTAGTACTACACAAAAATACAGCAATTTGCTAGTGTTACTTTCCTTTTGTCAAATATTCCCCAAGCTAATTACAAAGGATTAGAAGATTGTGCCTGTTCCTGCTCAGAAATCCTATTGTTTGCCATCAAGCTGAGGTGCCAATCATCATACAATGACGAGCTGCAAGGGGGTGGTACTGCAGCACTGGTGTGCAGGGAAATACCTTTCCCCAGTTCCCAAAGTGGTTACGAGTGGGTGCACGACATAGCCCGAGCACACAGCAGATGGGCTGAGTGTGCAGAAGCTGGGAAGGCTCCACATACCCTGGCAAGGACACATGCCCAGTTGTGCCCTCACAAGGGCCTCAGTTCGTGATATTAAATGGGCAGACCACATCCAGACTGCCCACTGGAAATGGTCCCCGACCCATGTCAGCTCCCAAACCCGAACCAGAATCAGTTTGGGAGAGGAGTCATTAGCCTGGACAAAAATCACACTAGCACCATGCTAAAATTTAATATAAACAATCAGTTCGAGGTGCCCAGGAGCATCACATGACACTTTTTAATCTACTACACCTCTGAGGCCAGGATCCTGCTCCATGTGGTACCCATGTGAGTGATACTACAACCCTTGTGTACACACTATCATTTTACCACTGATACTGTGTCCAAGCACCCATGTTTTGAGGGGGTTTACCTCATCACCATCCAGCCAGAGCAACTCCAGCTGGGATCACGGCACAGCAGGGTTACCTCACTCTCATCTTGCCGGGAGTGCAAGTGGGGAGAGGGCACACTGCCGTGTCGGACACCCCATCAGCCTCGGGTAAGCACAGAGAAGATGCCAGTTAAGCCTGGCTGTTGACCTCGCTCAGTAAACCTAGGCACAGCTAATGCTTGGTGAACACTCCCAGTGAGGTATGCACCCGTCCTCCTCACAAGTATGAAAGAAAATCACTATATCCCATCTGTCTGCCACAGAACCCTTCATCCTAACCATGTTGGGTTAGGGGGTAAGGCTGGTGAATAACTTTGCAGATGAATTTTAAGACTACATGCTGAATGCACCAAAAAGTCAGGATAGAACATCAAGTCTGAACAGACTGAGTACTGAGGACCTTCATTACCCATATAATACTATAAAACAGAATAGTCAACTAACCTGCAGGCATCCATAGGCCCTGACAAGACCTTACATGCTCTCACAAACACTGTCCATGCTCTTTTCAAGGCAAAAATGAGAAGTAAACCACTAAAAGAAGATGTACATGTTGCATTTAACATGAAAAATCAGCCTTCATTCAACTTGAATACGGCATTTCCATTTCCTACATTGTTCCCCTGTACAAAGGTAGAATCATTCGCTACTGTATCATGAATACCAAAATTATAATATTAATAGGAATACCTAGAAAAACTTCCTATTACTGTATATTGGAAAAAAGCAAATTCCTGAAAGATAGTAACCAAAAAATGAAATGAAATGAAATGAAATGAAATGAAATGAAATGAAATGAGAAGGAAGGAAGGAAGGAAGGAAGGAAGGAAGGAAGGAAGGAAGGAAGGAAAGAAATATTTTGTTTTCTTGGTAGCTCAAACACAATAAACTCTAATTAAAATTATTTTATTCATTCAGACAGACTTTACTTCCATTAATATTATTCTATAAATTCAAGTATTTGACAAAGAATGATCTATATTTTTAATGTATCTCTGCTGTTGGATTTAACCCTTCAAGGAGCAAAGAGGCTGATGGAGATTCCTGCATGCACTCAAAGCCAATTGTGCTACCTACTCCTTTAGATCAGCTTCAAATCAAATTGTAACAGGCAAGCAATTGCTCACTGCTAAGTGCTTATGTGGTTCTGTTCTTGTTTAGATCTTGTGAGACTGCTAAAGCCGTCACTTCGGGCTTGCTGGTAAGAGCTATGTCAAATTATTTTGTAACAATTTGAGTTCTTGTATATCTATTATTTACCACTTCAGTGATTTAAAACACAGTGGAAATTTCAGTGGTTTTGCTGCTGAACTGAGCTAGATTGGCTAGAGACGGAGGGAGAGAGAAGGGTGTGAGCAAATAATGCCACTATAGTAGTTAAATGAGGCTGCTGGTTATTTTTGTGTTTGGACAAGTCTGCCACAAGAGGTATTACGCTTAGCGTGCTTTGCGATTTTGATACGTGCCACTTCAATTATTTTTTCCTATTAATCCTTCTCCTGTATATTAATCTTCATCCTATATACTCCTCTTTCTGTGATTGCCTGTCCTGTAATATGTTCAAAGAAGAAGTAATACATTTACAAGAGTAAAAACTTGAGCCCTATGCTGGTTTCCATTTTTCTGAAAGGACAGTGTGACATCTACAGCTGTGCAACTTAGAGATGGAGTTAGACCATGCAGTCGTCTCATCCTCTGCCCAGTACAAGATTTCACTTCACTGTAACCCAGTTTATTTCTAGACATCTCAAAAGATGGTTTCCCCCTTCACTTCTGCCATAGCCTCATCTTCTGCACTGAATGGATGTTGTCTCAAAAAGCTCGTCAGAAGAGTTAACCTGACTTTTTATGGAAGATACCCACCTTTCCATTACAGCTGTGCATAGCCTTAGGGTATTGTTAGAGCAATCAGTGACTATTACATGTAAATACCACTTTGTCAGAAGTGATGCATGTGCTGTTAAAGTACATAATTGGTGCCCTGTAATGCCCTTACTTTGCACCTAGGGATATTCCTGGATATGCCATCATAAGGCACTTCAGGAGGTGTTCACACCATTTAACTTCAGCTGGTCTGTATAGTCAATGGCAAAAAGGTAGGCACCCAACTCAAGTGCTTCAAATTTCTCTCTGGAGGAGCCTACTTTTTTCCGTTAACTATGTAGGGTGTTTAGGTTGCTCATTTCAGTCCTTCAGTTGGATGCCTAAAGTTTGAAGATGTGAATATCCTACGTCGTGACTTTACTATCTTCGATCTCCACTGGCTGTGCTATATATCACATTACTGGACAAATTTGGGCTTACAAGATGGTAATTACCCACCTCTCTTCCTTTCTTTTCAGACTTGCTCACCTAAATTGTACTTTTATAGTGAAGACCTGGCACTTATTTCTTGTGAACTGAATTGCCCTCCCCTATTGCTTCATTTCTGTTCTTCATACTTCTGCTGAATTTCTCAGCCTATAGTAATTGTTTCTATTTCCACTCAGTCAGATGTTTGCACAATTTGCATAATAACTTTTCTTCATTCCCAACCTGAAACCAACAGTGTTATGATCTATGAGATTTGAGGAAAGTCAAAAAGACAAATATTTCTTCACCTGCCAGAATATTAATATTCTGTCTCAAGAAGAATATCATATATCACAAAATACATTTTTTCTCCAGATCATGTAATTGTCATAAGAAGGCAATATTCTATGCTTAAACACATTTATCGCCTCTGTTACTTTCCCTTCACTATTAAATATTTTTATTGTATTGGCTAACTAAAAACTTATGATTTGTTACAGATCTTCCAGAGCTGCTGACAGAGCTAATTGCTAAATTGCCAGTGATCTGTGATCTGGGTAACTTTATCATCCGCCTTGATGTCACCTCCAATCCTTTCGCACAGAAGCTTTATAAGGCTTTAACATTCATTGAATTTGACCAAACAAATTGACCATCCTCTTACATGTGAGAACAAGATTTAGTAATTTGACTGTATCTTTTACCTGGGAAATTTCAAGCCAGTACATCAATTTTCAAAGGTCACTCACTTGCTCTATTTCATTTCACTTTCCTTTCCCCAATCTGTTTGCTTTCCAGTAAGTCATTCTTGTTGCTTTTCAGTCCATTCTGGGGTGACAGAGCTCATTACTTCTCCAGGACTCAGGAGAAGAATACACTGCGTGGCTGGTGTCATGTAGCGAGCCAGAATCACTAGCGATATTCACCTGCATTTGCACGTGGAATAGAGGATCTTGACAAAACGAAGAGTTCCTGAAGGCCACCTGCATTCTTCACCACTTGCTTCATGAGGTCAGAAATAATGCTTGTGATGCAGACCCAGGTAGAAACCTGGCAGAGCAAAAGATGGGGGTCTAAACAACTAATTTTGTAGTTCCAGCTAAAAGAATACAGTGAAAATTAATATTAGTTTTGAAAGAGTGTGTTACATACTTGTTTCTCTCCTCAGTAAAGTTACTATTGTCTGGCTTCTTCCTCCACCTTCTGCTTTTCCTAAGCTCTTCAACTGATATTGTTTGTTATGTCAGCATGTTAGTCAATCCTATTGCAGTTTTTATCAAACTGGCAGACTCTAGCTCCGTGGTGTTTTTATGACATGGTTGCTCTGACAGACTGCTCCCACATGACACTGGAAAATACAGTGACTCAGAGGAGCAGGTGGGAGCATGCACTTTCAACCAGCTGATTTGATGGATGAAAAAATCTCACTGAAGCCTATCGTAGTGAGAGGTTATAATGCTGTCTTCCAAACGCATTTGCTTTCATCACACCTGTGCCGAGAGACTGTGCAAATTGTTGGCATACCAGTTTCAGAGAGAATTAGGAAAAGCAGAAACTCCATTTTTCTCTCTGTTTCTGTGTCTCATTATATGTGCTTATAGGAAGTTTCTTGATCAAACCAGTACTTCTTACAGTCCATCACAGAATCACAGAATCACAGAATCCCAGAATGGTAGGTGTTGGAAGGGACCTCTGGAGATCATCTAGTCCAACCCCCCTGCTAAAGCAGGATCACCTAGAGCAGGTTGCACAGGATCACATCCAGGCGGGTTTTGAATCTCTCCAGAGAAGGAGACTCCACAACCTCTCTGGGCAGCCTGTTCCAGTGCTCGGTCACCCTCAAAGTGAAGAAGTTTTTCCTCATGTTCAGATGGAACTTCCTGTGTTCCAGTTTGTGCCCATTGCCCCTTGTCCTGTCACTGGGCACCACTGAAAAGAGTCTGGCCCCTTCCTCTAGACATCCACCCTTTAGATATTTCTAAGTATTGATGAGATCCCCTCTCAGTCTTCTCTTCTCCAGGCTAAACAGACCCAGCGCTCTCAGCCTTTCTTCATACAAGAGATGCTCCGGTTCCCTCATCATCCTCATTGCCCTCCCCTGGACTCTCTCCAGTGGTTCCCTGTCCTTCATGAACTGGGAAGCCCAGAACTGGACACAGAACTCCAGATGTGGCCTCACAGCAGGGCAGAGTAGAGGGGGAGGATAACGTCCCTCGACCTGCTGGCCATGTTGTTCTTAATGCATCCCAGGATACCACTGGCCTTCTTGGCCACGAGGGCACACTGCTGGCTCATGGAGAGCTTGCTGTCCACCAGGACTCCCAGGTCCTTCTCTCTCTGCAGTGCAAATTACCCTGTCTTCTTCTGGTAACAGCCACTATTAGATGTTTCAGAAGACATGCACAAAAGCTACTAGAGTAAGTTTATTGCAGGCCTCACTGTCTAAAGGTGTGTTTATGCCTTGAAGTATGTGAGATTGCAATCAATGAAAAACTGCTAAAGTTTACTGTTCTTGCTGTTGTTCTTGATCATGTTGTTAGCTATTGAAAAGTCATATTTAAGAGTCCTGCTAAAATACAAAGTGTCAGTAGCAGCATACAGCAATTAGATCAATAGACTGATTGGTCCTTGTGTGAAAAAAAAGTGTTTCCATCCAGCCACTTTGAGTTTGCCAGCTTCTAAGCTCGTCATCTGCTTTCCTGTCCTTAGGTTACTAGCTTGTGTGAAAATAAACTCATAGTTTACCTCCTCTAAACTTCTCATTATCATTATATATGTTTGATATGAAGTTTCTTATCTCCTTCTTCGTAAATGAAATAATGTCCAGCTTGCTTACTCCCTTTTTTTGTCACTGTGTCTATATTGTTCCCCTCTCTTGTTTTGAAGTTCCTTGTTTATTGCCAATGATTTTTGCAGCCTTTGGCAACAAATCATACTCACATGTGCAGGTCATAAATCTCCATATATGCATATATAACACATATTTAGATAGTGTCCATACTCATACAAGAGCCATTTGTGTTGTTTCTAATAAAAGGATGTGGCAGAATGGGGAGGTGCAAGTAGGAGGAGATGGAATGAAACCAATTGAGTTTCTCTGGTGATCAGAGATAAAATGAGCAACAGAGATGTTTCCAGCCTTCCTAGAGGCTGCAGGAAGCGCAGGTACCTCCTCACAGGTTACATCCACTTTGTTAGCTGTGTGTTATTAGGAATCTCCAAAGGCCAGAACTGGTTTGCATAACCATTAAGTTCCACTTCAGTGAAATTTGGTATTAAAGGTACAGGGAATCCTGACAAGGAATATAAGCTGTCTCTTCTTTGTTTCCTCCCCCAATTTCCTTCCTTATTTCTTTCACACCCACACTATTTTTTTATGTAGGTGTTTGGTGCCTCAGAGTTCAACATGAACATTTGGTTTGTGTGAAAATTATCTCTTTGCATTTCAGGTAGCTATTAGCATCAACAGTGTATTTATATATGTTACTGTTTAATCAGCTTTACTCTGCAAGAATTTACATTACCTTCACTTCAGAACCCATATCTTTTGTACTCATGAACTCAGTCACAGTAATACAAAGCATATTGCACATTTCAGCTGAAAAAATCATCCATTAACAAGTTCCCCCATGAACAGTTAAAGATTAGTTACTATATATCTTACACCTTGCTGCATTTATTTGCTAGAATTTAAACAAGCAGTATGAAGAATGTAAAGATTTTATACTCCTTGATATTCTTATATGTACACATGCCATCTATTATCAGAGTTTTCTATCATATTTGGGAAATTGAAAGGTTTACATGATCCCTGGACCAAAATTTTCTGGACTAAACTTTCTGAAATCAGTTGGGTTACATTGAAGGGAATTTCATCCCTAATACAGGAATTTGTGCTGCTAAATTCACACCAGAAAATGTCAGAAGTTTATTTCTAAATATTTATATAAAGCATTGTATTAACCCTTTCAAAGATAGAATTACGCAAATGTTGGTGACCGCTTTAAAATATTTAGACTTCTCTAATTGTAACCTGAAAATGTGGTTCAGCATTGGGGTTTTTTTGTTGTTTCCTTCTTCTCCCTCCCTCTTCAACGTCTCTCATGGCAAATGCTAGAAAAAGAGATAAAAAAATAGGTTTCCCATTACAGGACTTATGGCTTTGGGACTGCAAGGTGCACCAAGAGATAAGAATTCAGAATTAAAAAAGAGCATGATAAGACTCTCTAAGACCATTTCACTCTCTGAAACTACCTGTTCTAGGAGACCTTTTCTGGGTGTGCATTTTATTTATCACAGAGCTGTGGTCAGTGAAACAGTAGCAAATGGCCAGTGCAACTAGACTGGAACCAGCAAATAATACACCCGCAAAGAGCTGTTCAGTGTGAGTCAAACTCTGGTGAACAAACAGTTATAAGTACTCCTGAAATATGTGGACTGTGAGGGGAAGGAGAGAAGCAGAGCTTTTTAAATAGCAATGCTTTTTCAGAATTAGGAATACGCTGTGAAAGTTCAGCTGTACACAAAATTACACGTATGCTAAGTGTAGGCTAGTGTTACTACAATGCACCATTTTGTAAAATGTTTAAATATGGATCAGAATATGAATGTAAAAACCATGTACAATCTAGTCTGTTTCCCACACATACGCCAGAGCAAATAATGATGTGATTTGAGAGGCATAATGACAATATTGTGCCTATAATGCATTTGCCCAAAGGTACACTTGTGCATATGTTTTCTATTCATTTTTGTTCTCTATTGCACATTTCCCTCAACTTAATTATTCCATTGATTGTAATTAAGCTCCCTCTAAGCCTGTGAGTGTGGAGTGCATTTTCAAAATAAATATGAGCAAGCTGACTTGCTTCTGAAGCTTTTCTAAACTCTCACAGCTCTATAAAATGCCTAACAGGCACTTTATCTGAGAACACAAATGCATTTTGGTTTAGAGGCTTTCTATGACTTTATCCTTTTTAAAAAGAGAGAGGGAAAATCTGCTGATTTTCAAACTATGGAAATCAAACCTATGGCAATTTTTTAAATTCATTTTTCTTCTTATTTGTATTACATTTGCACCTATTACAATGTGGGCATCCCTAGAGAGATGAAAATTCCTTTATGGCAGTTGCGGAACAAACATACATTAAGGAACGCTCCCTCCCCAGAAACAACGCTTAGACACAGATACCTTGGACAGACTGAAGAGAAGAGCAGAAAACATAATAGTAACTAGATAGTAACAGAACTAACTGTGTAACTAGATATATTTTTTGCATAAAACAGTAGTCTCAGTTTGCCACCTGTCTAACCATCTCAACATTGCAACCTATTTTCATAACCTGAAGAAATTCTTTGGATTCTCAAAAGTTCATATAATATTGATCTGCCTCAACTGCACTGTAGCACCCGACGGCTGTTTTTTTCTCTCTCTCCACTTCCTCAAAGCCACAAGCTGTCCCATAAGAACAAATGGTGGCGCAGCAGCTTTATAATATAAACAGTAAATGATATGTCATGTATATACGCTTCTGAGGTGAAGGTGCTGTGAGAAGCTTGCATGAAGTTTATTTTCTTTTCTGGCCAGTCAAGAAGGCAACTATGAGGACTTAGTCCTGCACTAAAGCAGAAGTAGTAACTGCAGAAAGAGGGATTTGCAGTAAAATATTGAGATATGCCCTGTCATTTTGTCCTTGTTTGCAGGAGTACGTGGGAGAATCAGAACATGCATTTCGTGTCTCTAGCTGCCCATGGACCTCTTCACTGCTCTCCAACTGTTTCTATTTTTTTATTAGGTCTGAGTGGAGGAGGATACAATGCAGTACCACAGTTCCATTCACTACTTGCCTCATACACTGAAGTTTCTGAAAGAGAAAAGTAATGGTTTGTTCCTGAAGTGGTAATATTTTCCCCAACTTTTCAGCTTTAATATTCCCAGAAAAATGCTCAACAACTTCTCTTCCTGCTGTAGCCAGCAGGAGTGAAATATCACTGTAATCTGAAACAACATCTTGCACAAGAGGGTCCTGTTGTAGGAAATGTAAAAGGAGCAGGAGGTCATGGACCTGCAGTGGCTGTTATGCCAAGATGGGACGGTAAACGAACTGCCAGCCCTAAGTGTTTAGCATTTCTGTGGTGATGCAGGGAACACAACCGAATTTCTGGTTGTGGATTTAGCATATATGAATCACTGTTTTAGCATAAACATATTTAGTATTTTGCAGACCATATGGTAAGTAATGTAACCGCTTAGACGAGCTGATATTGATGCGTTGCAGACGGTGTCTTACAGACTTCCGTGTGTTGAGAGATCTAAAAACTTACTCATGACAACTACATGTTGCTGCACTTGGATAAACTTGCGGATAGCTATGGGCAATAAGGGGTGATCCTGTGTCATGATAAATCTAAGGTGTTTTATTTCTGTACAGGCTCTGGCTGGAATGGAGTTAGGTTTCTTCTTAGCAGCCTGTACAGTGCTGTGTTTCAGATTTGTGGCTAAAACAGTGCTGATAACACACCAATATTTTGGCTATTGCTGAACAGTGCTTGCACACTGCCAACGCATTGTCTTTTTCCCATTCTTCCCCTCAGCAGGTAGGCTGGAGGTAGGCAGGAAATTGAGAGGGTACAGAGCTGGGACAGCTGACCCAAACCGGGCAGAGGAACATTCCATACCATATGATATCATGCTCAGAAATAAAAAGTCGAGGTAGAGGAAGAAGAAATGGGGAACTTTGGCTTTCAGGGTGGCCATTGCTCAGAGACTGGCTGGGCATCAATCTTCTCGTGGAGGTGTTGAGTGACTTCTTTGTGTCACCTGCTTTTGTTGCTGTTTCCTTCACCTGTTGAACTGTTTTTATCTTAACCCACAAGCTTTCTCGCTTTTGTTCTTCCTATTCTTCCTGTTCTCTCCCCTGTCCCCTTGTACCTGCTATGGACGTGCAACTTTTCTTTGGACAATTACTTCAACAGTCTCAAGTGGCCCACCTTGGCAACTGCTGTATGATACCATGGTATCCAGGAGCAATTAAAATCTCTTTAAGGACATTCACAGCAGTAGGGTGAGATACTGCTCCAAATAACATCAGTGGTGAAGTGTTTGCTTCAGTTCTCAGTAGTTTTCAGTCACAAGATGAAAGTGGATCATGTCCTGAGCTCTGAGAAAGACTGGCTAGAGCCCAAAGTGAAAAGCAAGAAGGTAAGCTACCAAATGCGTGTCTTTGTGCAATCTATCTGTAATTATTTTACAGTTTCATCCAAAGAACTGATTAAAATGTTGAATAGCATTCAGTCACAAATAGGATCTCTACAGATTTTTTACTAGGGACTGTCCTCTGATAGTACGTTACAGTTACTCAGTGGGATTTATCAGTTTACCACTTTTTAATCCCTTCAATATGGACCACACTGATTTTGTACAGTACTAATTTTCATCATATTTAATTAAATCAAATGTTTTACAACAGTAAATTTGTGATGTCAATACAGTTACTTTCATCAGCTGCACATATAATCTCATCAAAAGCAATACTAAATTTACCTAAAAAGATCTAATTTCATTAAAACAATGTTCCCTGGTGCTAAATACATTAACCTCCTTTAATTGTTTATTGATCATATCAATATCAGCTCCTCTATGTTTTTTCCAGTGGTAATTTCATGCTGACCATTTTAACACTTCCCAGAAAATCCCATTTTCTATATTTTTCAATTATTGATGAGTAGTTATTTGTGTCCTGGAATATTCTGTTTTCCAATATTTGTCACAAATAAATGCCAAGAATTTAAGAACTCCACTGACCTTTTTCAAAGAAATTCAGACACAAGTGGTCTGGTCCCAAGAATATAATCTTTACATTTGATAGTTGTGGCCTGATATTATTCTTAACCACTGGCGGAAGAAAAAAATATTTCATTAGCATTATTTCTCAAATACAAGCATGAGATAGATGTCTGTTAAATATAAGGCATATAAGTCTATTTTATCAGGGAATTTCTAAGTTTTTCCAGTAGGTATCTTGTCTCGCTTCTTCCGAAAAAACTGGAAAGAAGTAACTTGTGAATATTTCAGATTTCTTCCATTGTGACACATAATTTAACATCTGGACTCACACCTGTATAAGAGATTTCATGCTGTCCTGATATATTTAAACATTCCTTCTCACCGTATTTGTGAAGAAACTAGTGAGAAGGGTGCACGGATAGGAAATCCTCAGAATATTTAAAGATAAAGGCCTTCAGGCCAGCTGATGGCATCTTGTTATTACAAGCCCTGTGCGTGCCACCGGTCCTTCCTCTGCTTCTTCATCAGATCACATCCTTAGCCACTTACATCATAAAGCTTTCATGCTGACTTTTTCCTATTCTTATCCATGGTCTTTATTCTAACCTACTGATTTATTCCCATTGTCTTCACAAATTCTCTGCTTTCCTTTTAAAAACAATTCAGTTATTTCTTTCACCCTTTTTTTGTTACGCTTAATTATTTTTAGCCAAAGATAGCTTTTGTGATTGCCGAATTGTGCTCTGGGGCAAAGGTTCATCATCTACTGCTTCTGCATGCAATGCCCAATTCGTATGCACATGAGTATATTTAATTTTTTTTCTTTCCTGATTTTGCTTATTCTTTTCAGTTTGTAAAAGTGACCATTCAAAAGAACAAAGTATGGGTATTATTGTCCAGAACTAATATTCTGTATAACTATAGCAAAAAATGCTAGATCTTGACTGTCCATATCAACTGTTAGATTTTAGTGCAAGGATCAAATCCTCCTCATAGATCTACCATAGAATTACTCTGAGCTTGTTTCAACAGTCTGTCTATCAGAAAGTTATTGATTTGATTGCTTAGAAATTCAAATTATTTCTAAGAGAAGCAAAATAAAACCTACAGTAAAAGGTGTCCTGGATCAAATTCTCCCCTCCCAGATCAAACTGTGCTATGATGAAGCAACTTTTCTCCACAGATGTCATATAAATATTGCTGAAAATTTATTCCTTCTAACATATTAATTTGTTTTCTAAAGCTAGTTTTAATAAATATGCCCCTCTGTGTTTTATCAGTCTTAACACCAATCCATATATTTCCTGGTTCCTGTCATTCTGAACTTTCAGTTGCTTTGGTGTAGAGAATATCTTTACCACAGAATTGCTTCTGCCCGCATTTCCATTCTTTTCCAAGGTGTCGCCAACAATATTAACATTCAAGTCATGTGAAACACCCTTCCACATTTCAGTAATACCCACCCAATCAGATATTGTTTCATAAATAAGTACTTCTAATTCCTCTTGTTAATTACTAGGGGTCCTAGCTAGTACTAATATAGAGACAACTGAAAAATATCTTCTTTCTTCATTTCATGACGACTAAATCCTTTATATCAATTTATTTTATAGACCCATGGACAAAAGAATGTATATTGTTTCACAGTTCTTTGAAAGTCACTGCAAGCTGTCTTAAAATGATTTTTGATTTGATGTGAATTGTATTAGATTAAAACCTTCAATGTTGTCAGATATTTTAAAAAAGGAAGTGAAAGTGACCAAATTAATTCATTTTCTGCAATAAAATGGCATGATGGTCATACTATTAATAATTTAAATGACTATAATGCATTACAGTTATAGCAATCAAATTGCCAATCTGGAATAGCTATTACATTTTCAACATTCATGAACAATGATGTAGATGTTGGTTCCCTAATTATTAACTGCAGAAAGACTAACCCCTCTCAGGAATTTGGCATATTTCTTTCAGCTGCAAATTAAGGGAGAAAAAAATATAGCAACAACAGTTTTTACAATACGGAATTTAAAAACTTGAATACTCTACAAAGAAGAAGTGATCAAATCAAAATTTAAGTGAACGCATTACTGTGACAAGTCTGCTAGATTCAATATACATGTCCAGTGAAACACTTTAAAATCTTTTTTCAACTGCATTGCTACATTAAAAATTATTTTTAAAAAGATTTTAAAGGTTTTGCATGGTAGGTCTTCAGAAGACAGAGTCTGGACAGGTCCACATGCAATTAAGCTATCTGAATATAGGCCCGTGGATTATTTAAATACACAGTTTTAATAGCATGTGTTTAAGTTTTTTATCTCCTCCTGAACCAGGAAAACAAATCTTACAATCTGACAGTGTTATTTTTAGAAGTATTTTGTTTTATCAGTTTCAATCTTGTTGTCTGTCAGTTTTCCCTGTTTATAAATAAAGAGGGGTGGCATGGAAAATGCTGACCTAAATGCTAAAAAAATGCATAGAAAGGTTAAATAAAGACCTGAGGAGGAGGTCAATATTTAGGGTAAGTCTTCCTTTCCTTGAACCTTTCCTATTAAATGTCATCATAAAACACAGCCTAAAGGATCTGTCAATAATGTATATCTCACAGCAAAATAAAATGAAGAAGGAATTAAGAAAAGCTCATCCCACTTACCCTTATGATCAGCTAAAATATAAAGAAAATTCACCTGGAATACTGAATATGTTTCAAAAGTCAATTATCTCCGATAGTGTCTAAACGACTATTAATAAGTATGGATTTCTAAAAAGCAGAATGTTACGGTCTGCACTTTGCACTGAATTTCCAGAGGATATTTGGCTTATATTCACCCAATTTGCAGCATAGCCAGAAAAGTTCATGTCTGTCCACATCCATCTACTTACAGATCTTCCCTTTACAGGTGGGAAGACAAAGGAAACTCTCAGAGTCTGTAAAGACTCAGAATTTGTAAACAGACAATAGCCCTGCTGTGGGAACACAGCCTCTGCCATTTCCTCTATGTATCATCCTAAATAAACACTTCACTGTGTTAACTTGGGATGAACTCCAATATCTCAGACTCAAGCACTGCTTAGAGAGGGAGAGTTGGGGGGGGGGGGAAGATACTTGAAAAAAATATATGATTGGATTGCCATGAAGTCAAGGTTTGATACCCAAATTGCCTTTCAGTTCCAATCTCTCAGTTCTAATTACGTAGAATATTAATTTCTGAAAAATTAAGAGCAGGACATCTCCCACAGGGCTTTGCAAAATGTTCTTATGATGTGTGGGAGGCAAAATGTTGCTTTGTCTGTTCAGAACTCTCTTCAGTGCACTTGTAATCACATTGATTTAAGAACTGCTGTTGTGTACAGCTCCTCACGGGTGACCCATGACAGCCAAGAATTGTTCACTTCCAGGAAGAGAAACCAGCTTCTGTGGAGCCGAGCACCCCACACAGCGCTGTGAACAAGTACTTCATCAAGAAATTCTTCCACTTCTAGGCAGAAGAGGAGACAGAAACAAAATGTGAAAGATGATGATATTGTGGTTTGTGTCAATATTTAGAAATGCTTAGAACTGCACTCCTGCATTCTTCTGCCCTGCTGAACTCCTAGCAAACTCTGCATTCCTGCTTCATAGAAACATGGGGGGGAACGATTTTCACAAATTGCAATTCAAGCATAAGAAAGTTTGATCTAAAAGAACAGAGATTCTTACTCCCTTTCCTTTCACTCTTCACCCTTTAGTTGATGTCCTTAATAATGAAGGTAAAACTCATGCATGTCCATGTACAAAGATGTATTTATTTTCATCTTGTTTAAAATTAGACCTCCAACAAATATTCATACAGCTCTAAAGATGCATCCTCCTATCATTTAGACATTTTACTCAAGTGTAACTCAGCTGACTACACTACATATTTAAATGACTACTTATACATGTATAAATAAGATAAAAGTCAAGGCAGTATTTTCCTACAATTGCATGCAATGGTTTATGTTTGTGAACAGAAGACCGAAAAAATCAGAGCAAACATTTTTCATTTTAAAGTATAAAAAAGATAAAAGTCTAGTTTTCTGGAGAATTTTTGTGGTTTAACAGACTCATAGTAAAGAAGCGGGGACTGCATTGCTAGCTCAGCTGCTATCCTCCTGGTATTGGGCAATTCAATTTCCTGATTTTTTTTTTTTTCCCAACTAAAAACCTTCACTGTCATATTTATATAAATTTTAAATTTTACATAGTAGCACTTGTCCTTTTCTGGCCTATCATCGACCTCAGCTCAGCTGCTGTAGTAACAGTAGTAACTGTAATAGCCGCAGCAGTAGTAGTCTAGTTACTCAAATATAATTCCAGTGTTGCAATCTACTTCAGTACAGTCAACACCGTTTGTCCAAACAAATGAATCTTCAGGTTTGAAGCATTTCTCATTATTCATGCACACTGCCATTAATTTGTTATGCGGGAGATTCAGAATGAGGGAATGAGCTGTGTTGCTGGCTTTTATATGATTTGGCTTTTATTACAGCAACAGTGACAGATAGAATTATTCCCTTATCTACAAAAACATGAGCAGACTTATGCAATTTTAATATCTACAGCTAAGTCCAGGCAGATAGTTCAACAGAGGAGTTCAAACTTTCTCACACAGCTCTAGTTATGCAGAGGTTTAGAACATCCCTTTACTGTCAACTGCATCCATTAAGGTAACATATAGTGTTTAAATTACATTTAAATATTTACAGATGAGAAGAACCAGCTTTCCTGACCAATGTATGTCACCCAAGGTAATAAATTACTGGAAATTCAAGCTAGTCTCTTGTTTCTGCTCTTGCTGCTTTGTATTATTCTGACACTGCAAAGCAGCCAAGCAACCTGCTTACTCAAGCCCATGCTCTATCCTGACCCCCTGCACACTCCCATGCAGGCTGCACCTTCCTTGGCAAGAGCAATCACCTGCAATTGTGCTCTCTGTAGAGTGATGTCATCACACTACTTTTCCAGTGATGTAAGGAAAACGCCATAAAGCCCTCAACAAGCTTTCCTGAGTTCATCCACCCTCTTCTGAGTTCTCCTCTTTCCTTAGTTAGTGTTAAATTTGTTTTTCCTAACTTCTTCCCTCTACCATCCCATTGCTTCCCATTCTGTAGCTTACAATCAGTTTTGTAATTGCTTACATCATGTCTGCAACAGCTCCGTTTATCCTTACTCACAGCTCCAGACAACACTACGAACATAGCAGCATTTACATAATTGCAGAAACAAATATTAAATTAACTATGTTTTAAATAATTCTTGGGAAGTTTAATTGGATCAGGAAAAAAAAAATAAATGCCAAAATTCACATTAGAGATTGGAGAGAAGTGGAAAAGAGTCATTCTTTGTATCGGTTTTGGATGCAATACTCAAGAATGCTGTAAGAATTAATAAAATACATTTATGTGCTTGTCAGTCTGGATACTCCCAACATTCTCAGAACTTTTTCCTTCTGTGGTCTTTAGACTTTTATTGTACTTCAGAAACAGTTTTGCAGTATGAGATCAAACTATGCAATATAGGACAGAATTTTTTAACGCATATTTTACCTTTACAATGTAATTGCCATTTTTTCTGTTTTTTTCAAATCAGAACTAAATACTTCTGTTAGTATTATTCTAATAACTAATAACCTATACTGTTATTTTAATGTACACTGTGGTTTTCTTAAGCCTCTGTTGAGTTATTTATGTACAAACTCATACACAAATTTACACAAAACTCTATTACAATTTATTTTAGTCAAGAACCCCATCATCTAAAAGCATTGTAGTTTATGCTATGTACAGCAAAGGGTGAGAGCTTTCTTATCTCATTTTAGATATTCAGTAGGTAGATATTCAGCAGCTGTCTAGGACAAACCTTGTTGTGTAGCTCCATCTCTAATTATTGGAGATAAATACATTCACCTTGGTATATATTTTCTAAGAAATTTGTACTAGTGCCTATTATAAGTATGACTGATAACTTTGGTGGTATATGCTGGTGTATGACCTACCAACCAGTGTTCTCCTTCTCACTCTTTCACAGATGTATAAATAGTTCTTTTAGTATTAAATCAAAGGGTGAATATTTCCGACTAAATTAGTTTTTTCTTTCATAGATCACTTCTTGGTGATCTATATTTTCTCTTTCTTGAGTTTTCTAGACAAGTCCTCTGATCTCAGTATAGTTGTTAAACATCAGTGCTTTCAATAATTTCACACATTTTTGATAACCAAGTAATCGAAATTTTTGGTTATCAAAAATCTCCCTCATTTTTACATCTCTTTATCCCTTATATATCTTTCATCATACATAGTTGCCTAACAGTCAAATTTAAGAAAAAATAGTCTAAGCATTAATAGAAATTTTAAAATACATAGTCTAGTATTTCACTACCTTTGTAGTAACAATAACATCTGTTTTTTTGTTTGGTTTTCTTTTTTAAGGTCGCCTATATGAACATTAGCTATCATATTCTCCAAGTATTCTTTAGCTTTTTCATCAATGCCTTTTATCTAGTCCTTTGCCAAGGAACAAGGAAAGAGGCAGGCAGTGTGTTTAAATCTTCGGAAAAGGAAAATACCTTATCAAAGTCATTGTATCTTAGTAGAGATCTATTTTGTAAATGAAGAAAAAGTCATTTGCGTCAAAAAAAGTCACCGTTACAAGACAGAAGTTTGTGTGTGACATATTAAGTTATTTGAAGTTGGGAGAAATAATACTTTTTGTCAGTCCTACTGAAGCTTTATCTATTGGTCAGTGTTGGTTTTGTCACTGAATAATGTTTATTAACAAATAATAATTAAAAAAGAAGTGCAAAAAGTTTCCTTTAAATACATTGCATAATAATTGCACCCATTAAAGTAACTTCTGCTGTGAGAGAGAACATCTAACTACTCTGCATTCATAGACTGTCAAAATGCACAGTAATACCCTACATTTTCTCCATTCATTTACTAATGGACATTTGCATTGTTGGGAACTGGAGGTGGTTTATTAAACTGAGTAAATCAATGTTCCCATTAGCTTGGTATTTAGCAGCAAGACACATCTAGTTTAAAATAAGAAGAGGAAAGAGATTATACCACATTTTGGAACAGGGAAAATAAAAAAACCCAAACAACCAAACCAAACCATAAAATCAACTCTCATTCTGGGAGATCCCAAGGAAGGGCTCAGAAGCGATCTGAAAAGCAAGACGTTTAAAAAACACATTGCCTCAACACTGTCTGACTGATTTTTTAAATAATTTCTGAAAACATATGAGATTCAGTGCTGTTCACATATGTTACGAAATTTTATTGTTTGGTCTTCCTAATGCAGTGAGACATCAGTATGCAGATGTTTCAGAGCATTGTGACTGTCATACTGTCTTATGCAGAAAGGATAAAACAGAGATACTTCTCTGTTGGCCCTGATGCAGATCAGAAAGCTGTCTTCATAAATAAAGTATGCCAATATCCAAAATGATAACGAAATTCTGTCAACTGACAGGAACAGGAATTTTTGAAGTATAACCTACACATCTGCTAGCATCCTTTAAAATAAATGCTGGCTTCTATTAGCAAGAGAAAGAAAGTGCTCAAATAAAAGGATAAAGAGAGTGTGAGGGAGGAATCAGTGAAAAATAGCTTCTCAGTTTCCTGACTGCAGTTGGTAATATTTATATTTCTTTTTGGAGTACAGTCTAGGAACACTAATAAGAATTATATTTTAATATGGACAAGTCATTGTACAAATACCAAAGCATAGCCCTGAGGTAAATTCCTCATGTTTATGTTATAAGCACGAGAAGATCAAGAAGGAGAGAGGTGGATACAAAATTGACCACTGTGATATGCAATGAAGACTTCTCCTAATCATAATTAATGGTAATTGTATTCTTACTGTGATATAATTATAGTCAAATGAAATTTTAGTCATGAAAGATTTCATAATCATTATGTTTTATCCCTATATTCCACTGAACAGTCAGGAAGCTTAACTTCGCCATTAAAAATCTCCTATAATCCACATGGAAAAGATTCAAACTGTTAATTTTAAAAATAGTTCTCCTAAGAACATTCAAAAAATCTGGAGATGTTTGTAGTTGACAGACCATCCTTTTGGGTTGGGATGATGCGGCTATGTCATGGTTTAGCCCCAGCCTGCAACTAAGCATCACGCAGCCACTCACTCACTCCCCTCCAGTGGGATGGGGGCGAGAATCAGAAAAGTGGAAGTGAGAAAACTCAGGGGTTGAGATAAAGACAGTTTAATAAGTGAAGCAAAAGCCACATGTGCAAGCAAAGCAAAACCAGGAATTCATTCCCCACTTCCCATGGCAGGCAGGTGTTCAGCCATCTCCAGGACAGCAGGGCTCCATCATGCGTATCCATGACTTGGGAAGACAAACGCCATCACTCCGAATATCCCCCCCTTCCTTCCTCTTCCCCCAGCCCCTTATATGCTGAGCCATATGGTATGGAATATCCCTTTGGTCATTGGGGTCAGCTGTCCCAGCTGTGTCCCCTCCCAACTCCTTGTGCACCCCCAGCCTCCTCACTGGTGGGGTGGGGTGAGAAGCAGAAAAGGCCTTGGCTCTGTGTGAGCACTGCTCAGCAGGAACGAAAACATCCCTGGGTCATCAACACCGTTTGCAGCACAAACCCAAACCACAGCCCTGTACCAGCTACTGTGAAGAAAATTAACTAAATCCCAGCTGAAACCAGGACAGGCTATAACTTCTGGGAGGGTTGCTCCTGAACTAGAAAAGACCACTCCATACTTACCCAGTTTTGCACGTTCTTTACCCACACCCCATCAATACTGGCACACAGACAGCCAAACACTGCTGGAGAAAGGATACTGACATTTTGTCTGACCTAAAATAGCTGTTCTCATCTTCTCATGTGATAGTTATTCTTTAATAGAAAAATGTGAATTATAATACCTTTTCTGAAGAGCCCAGTGTTAAGGGACAGATAAATTTTCTAAAACTGTATAAGTACTCTTGAGTAGGTACTCTTGAGTAGGTTCAAAAATAAATGTATAGATCATTTCACTTCTAGATATAATGTGCACAAAAGTGATTCACCAGTATGTTAATGGACCTTTCATCTGAGAATTCAAATTCTTTACAACCTTTGCTTAATTAATCCTCACATCTAACTTAAATCTGATTCTTATATTTTTTTTATCGCTTATATGAAAGCTTGAATATAAACACAATATTTCTCATTAAGATTTCTGTTGTTTCAAAAAGACCTTTGCATCAAGATAGACTGAATGTTGGACTACACACATCAACCACAAACAGCTGTATTAAACTCATTCAAAATAAACTGTGCAAGCAAATGGTTTAGTAAGATCTTATATTCCTCAATTTAGTAACAAAATCCAAGGGGAAAATTGCAATGAAATTCTGGACCTTGAGTATGTGCTTTATCATCATGTATAGTCATTAAAAGTCCCAGTTTTGTCCTTTAAAGTCACAGAAGACGTGACTTTGAAGAAGAATAACCTAAGGGAGCATGCACAGAAATGTGAATGAGAAGGATCCTCTCAAAGGCATTCAGAATGTGTGAGACACAACTCAAAAACAGTCACAGAAGACAAAGGAGAACGTAACTTTAGACTAAGATCATAGTCGACTTTGTTGAGCATAATTGATGTTTCAGGAATGTGAGACTGGAGCAACAAAACTTTAAAAAGATGTTTTCATTACACAGAATGAAGCAGAAGACTAATTCCTGAGAGAAATTCAAGGCAGCTAGTCTAAATACCTTCAGTGGCAGATGGTAGAAAGTGTGAATGAGACACCATCAGTTGTGATACACTGTAAACCATATAAAGATGGAACCTAATTTAAGTACCTTAAAATTACTTACCAAGTCTAAGTCACCTGGTCTTGAGAGAATGACTCTCTCTAGGTGGGTGTCTCCAAAGACTGCAGTGATTTATCCTCTGAAGGGGCACAGCACTCTCTACGGTTTGTAGAGCCTAGACTCACCATTTTACTTTTAATACAGCTATATATAAGTGAGGGTCTAAAGGGTGATGCAGTAAAAAATGACACAATAATCAGATAAAGAACCAACTATTGGTTACTTCAAGGCCAGCTACTGTTGGTCTCTCCTACTGTGAAAAGTGACATTTCAAAGACGACTCAGCTTTTTCAGGACTAGCCAGTCTACCAACCAAGCAGAGCACTTCAGAGCCTGCTTCTCCCATCAACCAAGAATCTAAATATCTCAGTCCTTTTTAAACACTGGCTTATCTCAGGATTGGATTTGCAATCTAAAGTTCCTTTATTCAAGTCTTCAGTCAGCAAAAAAAGTCTTCAGTGACATCTCCGTTGCATCAATCTTTTCAGCAGCCCAACTCCAAAGATCCCAAAAGATACCAACTTTCAATCTCAACTCAGTTCTGTTATTAGTTATTATCTGCTTTTTAGCTATCACCAGTCTACCGTGCATTTAATTCACCATATGCTAAAACAAGTTTGAATCAAATCAGTGCTACATACCAGTTCACCTACAAGGCATTTCTTAGCGTGCACATTTACATCATAAAGTCACGCCACCCCAGTTGAAGACCTTCATTAGCTTCATGGTGTATTGCAGATATCCTGCTTATTAGGCTGTTGTCCAGCTGTTTAGCAGTCACACTTTAAGCAATCCAGCACTCCATTTGCACAGCCACAGTAAGGCAGTTCTATGTTTTTCAGGTACATGTAGTGCTGTTTCAGCAATTATTTATAACAAAGATGTCTGAGTGCATTATAGTGTACAGTAAAAAACGAATCAAGTGAACAGTTCTTTCAGTGAATGGTGAAGATGAATCAATAAAACAAGTCAAAATAATTCAGAAAAGGAAATAAAAGATTTTTAGTCTGTACATGTCATCGGCATTGGTGCTGAAGTCAACACATAGGAATGGAAACTGAAATGAGGGCATCAAAATCAGAAAAGGGGTATACAGAAAGAAAATACTGGTGGAAGATCACAACCATAGCAGAATTGAAGAGACATGTCAAAGGTAAATCATTGTACAAATCATGAGAAAGAATAAATACAAAAAGAAGACACAGTCTGATACAGACTAAGGAGATTCGATCCTAATATTCAATGTCAGTACGTGATTGTGTATCCAAAAATTATTTTGAAGACCAATGAAAATGCGTATTTTATATTTGATTGTTTCCAGGGCATTAAATTTGAAAGATATTTTATTTACTATAGGTTTGGAGAAGGACTGTATTTGTTCTTTGAGCTTTGTGTCATATCAGAAGCACTCAGTACACCTTTTCCTTTAAGGATATCTCACATGGAAGAAGTGATTTCAATTATGATACCTGTTCAGTTTGAGTACTTAAGCCAAAATAAGGCTTGTTCTAGCCAAGAGCTGAGCTAAGATTTTTGCAGTATAGACAATTGACAAGGTCTCTGGAATATCCTTCTATAAATTAGAAGTAATCAATACAATCTATTGTACAGCATTTAAAAAACCCAACTTTTCAGCAGAAGCACAGAAGGACGGTAGTGAATCTAACAATGTCAAGCAAGAAAAATTAGTGTGTCACAAAGCTACCTGCTTTCCTCATTCTTTAAACACTAAGTTACAACATTCCTAATTTCAGATCTTACCAATATAAAAGAAGGGGACAATCTCTTTAAATAATTTCCTATATTTTTATCAGTTCTCCTGCAGCTGTAACAGCTTTGGAGGGAGCAGCTGAGTCTGTCAGGGCTTATTTTAAACAAGGAACAAAGAAGTAATTGTTTGTTTTGGTCTGCTCACCTGGGTCTTTTGAACTGGAAAAGATTGAGGGAAATTTTAAAGGAAAGGAAGAACTAGTATGACTATTCCATCAAAAAAAAAAACAAGAGGAAATTTTTGATGAGCTGATAGGCTTTCCTCCTCATTGCAGTATGGAAAAAGAAGTCAATAGCTTGTTACGGAAAGGCAGTAAAATGGGAAGAGGGAAGAAAAATAATACCTTTTTATGGAAAAAGATAATTTTTTTCCAATCATTTGGCATCAAAAATAAATTGTATATTAGCTGCTCTCATTATGTGTTTGTATAATGTTTTCTTCTTTGAATGTACTAGAATAGAAGGTTGTACATAGAAAGAACTTGACATATTCATCTCAAAATATGAATGAAGAGGCTTTTCAAAAACTTATGTTTCTTTTTGTGAGTTCTTAAGATGGCTAATTGCTGAAAGCTGTCAGAGATCAAAGGTGAAAAAATGCCCATTATTTGGGAATGTGGTCAATAATTTTAAGAAGGGGCAGTTTTAAATTACTGCTTCCGTGGAATCTAAACAATTCAAAGGAATATTATTATTCTAGCAAAAATTCACACAGAAAAATATAAACAATTTAAAATAACGAGAGCTGAATCATTGAATTTGAAAGATTTCATTTAGAACTTTATTTTTTCTTTCCTTTCTAAATTAGAAAAGAACAAACTATAATAAAAGCCAAAATCCAACCACTTCTATTTTATTAAAATAATCCTCTTACATTGGTCCAGGCTGAATTATCTGAGAATATTTTGTTTCATAAGAAACTTCAGGTATAGTTACTTTTTGTGATGAAAAAGGAAAAGAAATTCCAAAGTAAAGAAATTAGCTGTGTCATGGGAATTCAGTTACAGTCAGTTCTACTGCTTACCTTCCTCCTTCTCCACCTGGCTATGCCCTTGATTAGCCCTAAATTAAAAGTTGTCTCTCACTGCACCTTACTAGACAATCCTTACAATATTCCAGATCTGGATAAAGGCTTAATGCTTTCTGGAAACAGGTCTTCAAGGCTGCTTTTTATAGTCCATGGGCTACCATTTCTTATTCTGCCCAGGAGAGAAGTGTTTAGCTCTTACTTCAATTCTTTGAGAACACATTAATGGCAAGTATTTTTTCCAAGAAAAATACCGATATCTAAATGTTTTGGCTAGTCATTTCCCTCACGGAAATTTGATTCCATTCAGGTCCCAGCCTAGAAACACTTCCTTGGAAGTGGCTAGTTTAGTTAAACAAAATAGGAGGTGGATGATGTTCTGTCTTACGTTTGAACTACTGAGTGGCTGTATAGAGACCGAGAAGCAGAAAAGAGATAAATGATCCCGTTGTTAGACATCCTTTGTCCCTAAAAGCATTCATGACATGGATGCATTCAAAATATCTTGAGGTCTAATGGTAGTAGATGGATGAGACTTAGTGGCAGTTACTCTCTGGCATATTTATAACACATCGTTGTTTTAATAAAGCTAAGTTTGTTATTTTTTGTACATATTGTTATGAATAACTTTGATACCGCAGTTGCAGTAAATAGTGTAAGGTGATGCTCCCACTGTCTTGTATGTGTTGAATTTGTTAAGGTCCATGTTCTTAGCTGACCTGTTGTGCACCTGTATTGCTTGGTTGATTAACCATGTTTATTATGCAAATGAGAAGCAAGGTTAAGAGAAGTCTGGAAACTCAGAACACAGCAATGTACAAAATATCATAGGGGGAAAAAACAAAACAAAACAAAACAAACAGGAACAAAGTGAGGCTCCAGTATCTGGCAATTCCAAACCAAGAGGCTGACTGCAAACAGAAGCAAAAGTACCAGGGCTTGGAGAGTCCTGCTGGACACCAAGTTGAATGTGATCCAGCAATGTGTCCTCACCGCAAAGGCGGCAAATGGTGTCCTGGCCTGCATTAGGCGAAGTACTGCCAGCAGGTCGAGGGAGGTGATCCTTCCCCTCTACTCAGCACTAGTGAGGCCACAGCTGGAGTGCTGTGTCCAGTGCTGGGAGAGAGACACTGACATACCGGAGAGCGTCCAACAAAGGGCCACTAAAGTGATTGAGGAATGGTAGAAAGAAAGAAGGAAGGAAGGAAGGAAGGAAGGAAGGAAGGAAGGAAGGAAGGAAGGAAGGAAGGCAGTCCGGCCTTGGCTGTCGCCTTAATTCACTGGACCTTTCCTTTGTTCACAAAATTCCTTCTGCACCAGTCATTTCCCCTCTGAATATGTCCAGATATGTCCTAGACTAGGTGAATTTGCACCTAGCACATGACCCTGGATCTCAGAAACCAGACACTGCCCTGTTAAATTCCCAGCAGGGATTGAATCTTCTGCACATGCCTAACAAGCCCACATAGGATTGGACTTCTAACAAAATGCAGTTACGGGCACAGGCAATAAAGCCCAGCTTCTGCATAATTTCCCTTGTGCCTTACACTATAAATGAGAATCCCTGGTTTCCACTCTATGCCACATGCATTTTATGATAAAATACATTACATTGGCCAAACTGAAAAACATTCCTGGGATTTAGGGGTCAAACTCAGGGTATCCCCAGCCAAGGTTATTGAACGTACCTCTCACCTCTTCCCCCATTCCCTTAGTCATGTATTCCTTTAACAGAGGGCTGAAGATCTGTAATCTGAGTAAATCACTGAACCCAAGTCTCTGACCTTTGACTAGTCTCTAAATGCAAATTGGGACCACTGCCAGCATTTTTCCAAACCATGCCTATGCTAAATACTTCCTACTGTCTTCCAACTTGGTTGATATGTCTATCAAAGAAGACAAAATAACCATATATGCAGCAGATTTTCCTGAGAAGTTATTAAAGAATTTGTTAAAACAACCTTTATTAAAGAAATATTTCTGATTCAAAAGCTTCTTTTAATTATATGACCTTCCAATCCTTTGCAAGTGTGTGTTAATTATAATGAATTTTCCTTTTTTATTTCAATGTAGGTGCACTGCTAAAATGGGGGATTGAAACATTAAGGTTAGTTTCCTAACATTTTGCTTAAAGCCAAAATTCATTACAGTGCAAACACAAAGATTCAAACACTCTTAAATTGCAGCTAGACTGAATTTCTACCACCATGAATCAGCAACCACATGGAGGCAGAACCTAGCTGTTCTTCATCCAAGGCCCATGTTCTAATTGTGGAACAACATTCCTCCAAGTTCCCAAAACTGGTTGCATAGGCCAAAAGTCTTCAGATTTTTTATTAGCTGTGTTGAAATGAACGTTTTCAAACTCCTTATTAGTGAATACAGAAATTTATATTATAATTTACTGTAGGTTTGATTATAGACTCACTTTTCTGAGTGATGGAGAACGAATCATTTTAAGGCTGCTGGATGGAACCTTAAAACTCAATAAAATTAGGAAAAGAATCAGTCAGAAGGAAGGCATACCAAAATCTTCCTAGTGAAAACTGTGGTCGTAAAATAACATTTTTCATTGCAAAACACCATAGATCCACATTGTTTACCTTTAAAGGCAATGTTAGAAAAAATAAGGGGAAAAATAATTATCTTCTCATTTTGATTTTGATTCTCCAAAATCTGAGCATTTTTATTTCTATTTTTAATCTTTTAGTCATAGAATACATAAAATAAATTACTTCTTGTCCATTTCCTCCCTTATTTTTCTTTATACTGTCTCCCACAGTAACTTCTCAACATTTTTCTTTTTGCCAAAATCTAAGGGGTAAAAATAAGCAAAAAAATGTTCCACACATCACAGATTCTATTGGATCTGCTGATAATACAGAAAAAGGTCTTTTTTTTTTTTTTAAGTGATCAAAATTAAAATTTTTATTATAAACATAAAACTGACTTGGAAAATCCTAAAAGAAAAGAAGTATGAAATGAAATTTGGAAGAATTTTTGAAAAAAAATGCTTCTTTCTTTCACAGCTTTTTTTGTAAGCTTTAATTATTCTTTGCAGCCTGAAAGCCACACATTTTGTAAGCGTTTAAGTGTGGAAGGGTTCAGATAAATCAGCAGGTGCCTCTGCATTTCTAATAATATAAATAACTTTAGAAATCTACCTATGTATCCCAGGGACCTTTTCAGTTTTTTGAACATTCAGAACAAATCAGTTTTGACGTATGTTTGAAGAATGGGCAAAGGTTAGGGCTTGTTCCTATTTCATCTGAATTAGTTTGGCCATGATGTTTCGGAAGGAACTCATTCGTTCCCATGGCAATGCAGTGAATTCTGTAAAACTCGGCTTCTGTCGTTGCAAATGAAGCAATTTTTTTTGTGAAAATATACCGGTTGAAGGAAAATATCAGGTAACAGACAAACCTAAGGTCCTTGAAGATAAATAATTAATTTCAAAGGGATTTGTAAGTAATTCATAAACTGAAAATAGGTCAATAGAAATTTGAGAGCACTTCATTATGAAAAAGTGCAGAGGAATTCAAGGTAGGAATTCTTAATAAAATAAGAATTCTAAAAATTCTCCTTTGGGACAGACACTGCCATGTGGCCTCCTTCTGGGTATCACGAAGGGTTCTTAAAGCCAACCCTGAATAGCTACTGAAGAAATAGCAAGTAACTTCTTTCCACCTCAAACTCCACAAGATCACCTTGGTAGGGCTTTAGAGACAGGAGGACGCATCCCTGCCAGAAGTGGCATGTCTCAACCTGTCAGGGAGCATGAATCTTCTCAAAGAAGGCAGAAATAGTTAGGAGGGTCAGGATGAGCATTTCTCTCCCCGTAGTTCTTCCTGACAGCACCACAATGCATTTCACAGGACATTACACCAGGAATTAAGATAATCCTAATCCAACCCAAAAAGGATGTTTTCAGAAAAGCACAAGCCATTCCTTACAACACTCCATTTCAGCTACAGTTGCCATGAACTTTCAAACTGTTAAAATGGTAATGAATATAGTTCTCTGTTGTCTCCTTATTCATTGCCCAAAGCGGGGGGGGAAATTCTAAATTGTCACAAATCACATGAAACCAAAAAGTTCAAGGCTTAATTGTGAAGATCAGCAAATCTGCCAGTTAACACTAGTATATCACAGCTATCATTTATCATAGAATCATAGAATCACAGAGGGGTTGGGGGATTTTTTTATCACTGTAGGCAGATAAAAATGATAACAGCTCTGAGGATGCTGTGACTCAGTTTCTGGATCACGTTGTTGTCACAAGGGCCTTACCAGCCCCAGGTCTCCCCTGCTGTCAAAGGTAGTTGCACCTTTTGGAAAACAGCAGAGGAATTTTGTTCCTGTAGCTCATCTGCCCCAGCTCATCTTCTAGTGTATTAGATTCAACTGCTGAAGAAAATGGATTTCTCCTGCTGCTACAGACTATGACTTCTAGTCTCTGCAGAGCCATAAATTGAATTTGGTATCCCTGTTTTGGGGCCTGCAGCTTTGGGCAAAGAGATGGACAGGCATCTAGTGACAGTCATATGTAAACCACCTCAATAAACTAGGTGATTTCTCCAAAAATTGAGCTCTTTCAGTTTTGAACCACTTCAACAAGTTACAGTGTTTTAAGCCTGAACTCTGAGATTGAAGCTGCCTCTGAGGAACTCACCACAGACAATCCTCAGACAGGTTGAGGAAAGCTTTGGTTTACCAGGGAGCAGAGGTGGCATAGCTCTGCAAATAAATCAAGCACGGTAATACTGAATTTCAGATTATTTCACCCTCAGATGAAAAGGCTCTGCATAGACCCCAGAACTAAAACCACAGCCAAAAGGAAAAAATGCTCCTTAGGAAGGACAGAAGACAGCCAACACTTATCTTCAATAGGAAACAAGTAGCAACAAATTCAATATGTCATGTGTACAACTGGCATGTTTATTTATTATTAAAAAATCTGTTTTAACACTGTTTACATCCTACTATAACCCACATCAACCAAGAAGATTGGAGACGTTATTCAGACAGACACTGAGTGAAGGTACATAAGGCATGCAGTAACTCCACTGTTCCTTAACTTCATCAGAGAGACCAAGAATCCTCATGACACGGTGATTATTTTGACTTAACCATGACCTCTGGTGTTGGCCTTCTCTCCAGACGCAAGAGATATAAACCACAAAGATCATAACACTTGCTCAGAGGAAACAAAAAAGTCACATGCAAATTAATAATTTATGAACCTTATATTGTTCTGCCAATTGTTCGTAGGTAATGTCAGAAACAGTAATCCAATTAACGGTCAGTCAGCTAGCGGAGTTGTTTGACATCATTCACATGAAATGTGAGAGAAGTGCAACTCTTGAACATATACCCCATCAACAGATTTCTTTGTTTAAGCTTGACAATGACTTCACTTTTAACCTTGTGTTGACTCATGCCAACACTGGAAACGAGGTGCTCACACCGATATCCTGAGTCCCTTGCAGTACCTTGTAATGACACTGCTGCATGGCATTGCTATAGTCAGAATGGGGAAACCAAGCTGGAAGTTGGACAAAGTCTGTACAACCGTAGATGGAGTAAGCACCTTTTTATCATGCTGTTCCCATTTTGATCACTAACCACACTGCTCCTGCTGCAGTGTCCTCTGCCTCCGTCCTCCTGTATGGACCATGCACGTATTTATATGATAAGGCAAACAGACCAAGTTAGCATTGTACCATCCAACTGTCAGTTTTGTATGGAAATGGAACAAATCTTACCAAATAACAATATCTGCTTGGGAGAACACGACTTAGCTTGTCAAAGGGAGCTTGGAAAGCTTTCTGAAAAAAGCATTTAAAACAGTTATGCCAGTATAACTACTACCAGGGGAAACTGCTTCCCATGAACTTTTCATGTTGAGTATGAAAGTATCTTATAGTAGTACAGAATATCCCCCTTCCTAGACAAAAATAGCTGTACTACAAAAAGTGCTTTCTTACTACATCTAGTGATAACCATTTGGAGGTGACTGGCATTGCTTTTTCATTATTGCATTAGCTGAAGTGGTGGGCTTTTAACATGCAGGTAAGATTTATATTATTTCTCTAAATAACTGGTAGGAAGAAAGGGACAACATATTTTACAATGATTTTTCAAAGCTGGTGTTCAGTTTCACTTTGGTTTGGAGCAATAATTCCTCACATCTGCCTAAATTTTTAATGAAAACCAAAATCTGGCAGACCACTGTTCCAGGATGTCCCAGACCTAGAGGTTCAGGGAAAGTGGCTGAACTCCAAGCATGAAAATGGGGGGGGGGGGGGGGGGGGGGGGGGCTATGCCCATGATTTCTGACTCAATATGCCAGGGAAGTGGCAGCCCAAAGCCCTGACAACTTTTGTCATGTGAACTGCAGAAGACCTGAGTCTAATAACTTGAGAGCTGCATCTTTGCTCTCCATCAGGAAGACTGCTTAAAATGGGTCATACAATTTTGCAAAAAACAAACATTACAAATGGATACCCACAAAACAAGTAGAGTTCAGCCTAATGACACCCAGAGCTTAAACGATATCAAAACATTACCATGTAATATTTCATATATCATGAATTAACATTCTTCACTGAAGACATTGTATCAGAGAATTCCTCAAAAGCTCTATCTCCAAGTCATTGATGCTCTTTGGAAAAAAAAAAAAAAAAAAAGAGAGAGAGAGGGAGCATTTATTGATTTCAACTCAGATCTGAACAAAAAGTAAAAACCTTCCAAAGTCAGGTTGCTGGTAGGAAGGTAATGGTTCATACTGCTTCTATTATAGCTAGAGTAAAATGAACCTATCTGGATATGAAACAGAAATAAAACTTATCAAGAGATGTGGGTTGTAGCAATGATCCATTGAACTAGACTGAAGTTAAAAAATTTGGCAACACGGTAAATGAAAAGCTGAGATTGTTAGATCTGTAGCCTGATTTTGAAATCAAAGCATTTTCCCTTAAAGAAAAGAAAGAAAGAAAAAAAAAAAGAGATGGGGGGAAAAAAGAGAAGGGAGGGAGAGAGAGACATTTTAGCTGAACCATCTTCAAATCCATCTGCATTTATCCAGATGGAACCTCAAAACCTTTTGAGGTCCATTAATTGTTACCCTGGCTGCTCAAGTTTCCCTGTGTCATCCAGTAGAGATTTTTAACCTTAAAAAGTATAGGATAATGAGTGCTTATACGACACAAAGGAACTACAGTGCACACAAAAAATAATGATTCTGTCAGTTACAAAAAAAGTATTTAGTACCATAGAGTGATTTTTCTAGTGTTGCAGTTGACTGCCTTCAATGTCTGCTGTCTCCAAGGCTGCGTGAATCACCTTTTAAATATATATAAAGATCTCCTGTGAAATCACTTTGTCAGTAGCTCAGCTGCACAAGGTAGAGATAATCTATATCAAAAATTCCTGACAGGGACTGTGCTTCCTTAGCAGGTCTTTGAAACCTTCCTACTCAGTGACCTCAGGCTTCAGTGAGTCACTGTAAAAAAGTCAAGCTGCTGTATGTAGGTAATGAATGCACAGATTCATACTGCCGCTACTGCAGCTATGAAAAAAATGAACATTTCTGGAAATGAAAACCTGTGAAGTTTATATTTGGAAAAAGAAATTTAACAAAATCTCTCTGATTTCATCATGTGCATCTATACTGTCAGATGGGTTCAGTGCCTCTTTCACTCCATGACACATATCTCCAAGTCATCTGCACTGCATATATGTTGCAAACCAAGTTCTTTCCTTAGCAAAAAGAGCCAGAAGACAGTTTTGCTCAGGAGGTTGAACTGTACAAGCAATATGAATGTGCGTAGCCTACTGCATAAAGCTCTACACTTGAGTGGTATAGACATGAGCTTCCTTGTCTGGAGCAACAAAGACATAGTAAGTGTACCCATGTGGGTATGTAGTGTGAAGATGAAAGTTTTTATTCTTTCCACTCCAATCACTCTTTTTGGCACCGTTCCATTAGGACAGATATGTGGAATGGCTCTTTCTACGAAGGCCCAGTATGCAGCTTTGCCAAGACACACTGCTAGACACACCAGATAGAGCAAGGGGGAAAATGAGGTAGTCTCCTATCACCTTCCTTTTTTTTTCCTTTTCCCAATATAAAATCTTTCCAACTTAGATTGTAGACTAAGTGTAGTCTTGGGTGCCAGACAGCACCTAGCATCCATTGAAATGCATATGACACTGTACAAATTCGGCTTGCTACAGTCCTTTGCAAAAATCACTAGAACCAATAGAAAATTGTATTATAAATTATCTCTTTGACTCCAGTGGTTTTTATAGCTTTACATAAGGAGAAAAAATGGTAGATGTATTTCTTAAAATACAGCTAGTGGGCAAATTGCAGGACTGCATAAGTGAGAGCTGGATGAGTTTTCCATCTTACTAAATTAATTTGAGTCTATATTGATCTCAACCAATATTACCTACCAAAAGGCCCTAAGTCAGGAGCATAGTCTCCCTAAATTTTCCTTTTATTCAGTCTAGAAAAATAGACAACTCCAGGGAGTGATTCACCCCCTATAATTCCTTACAACTGACCGTTTTGGGGATCACCTGTCTGAATTCAGCAGCTGTGTACAAAGCTGCCCATGAAGCAGCAGCATGGCTGCCTGGAGGTGGTTTCCAGAACTTACAGATGTTTTAATTTGCTTCTTCTCTTAGGAGTAGGGTTGAGGCCACACATCCATGTTGCTCCCTCACACTACTTTCGAACAGATGCCCTCGTGCAGATCCAGCTGCGCGGAAAGCCATTGCTGTTCCCTCCCGCTTATCAGCGGCTCCTGCAAATACACATCTCACTAGGAGCCATGCAAACTTATCCCAGAAGCAGGTGAAATTAAACCCATGTTCCCTGTGTATCCCTTCTTTTGTCTAATTAATACTCCATATGGTCTCCCATGGAGGGAACTAGAAATACTTTATGAAAGACATGCTTCTTTATAAAAGTTTCATGGAACTTCAGAAATTGCTCCCTCTATTAATAAAATTCATTACTGTGTGTATACATTTAGATAGATACATGCACAGATACGTAGACGTATTTCAGCAACCACACCTTGGAAATGCATGAATACAAATACAAACTTTTCCAATTAATTACAGGTCCATCTGGTCTCTGTGGGTTGTTAGCAGGGTAGTTAGTTTTATAGTTACAAACTCAGGAGCTCAAATTCAAATCCAGCTTGTAAACTGTGGATTGCACTCCAGTCTGCAGTCATTAACTGCTCTCAGCCTGAGGGCCATAATCTACCTCCAGGGCTATTTTTGAAGCATAACTCTCCAGTCTTGGGGTGCAGTTTTCCCACATTTTATTTTTCCAGCCATGTGTATAGGATTTATTATACTTTCACATCTGTTTAATACTAAACCTGCATACGACACACAAGGACAGATAGTTTGTGTATTACCATATTTTATGACAGAATTTGCATTCAATCAGCTGAAGTGAAGGGTATGAAAAAGCTTATTCTAAAGGACTAAATATATATAGGGTATATACGGCACACATCATTATCAGGAGAACTGGCCAAGTAGGGCAAAGACTGATTTTGCCATCTGTAACTTTTGACAGCCCAGGAATTTTTACTTAAAATGGTTAACAATTGTATGGATAACTTAAGACTTTTTTTTAAGATTTTCTAATATGTTAGACTGTGTGGTCACATGTTTTGACACATCAGTTTCTTTCCAGTATAAAATAGTTGACAACCTTTCTAGCAAAAGTCAGTGAAAACTGTGGTAAGTGCCATCAGAAGACAAGGAAGCTACTTCTTTTGTTTGTATTCACCATAGCTATTGGTCCTCTGTGCAGTCTGAGTGACACAGGCCCTAAAACCTGAAAAATCCTATCAATATAATTTCTAACAGAGGTTTTACTGGTATTCCAAGCATGACAACAAACAAGCAAACAACAGATCAATTTGAGGGAATGCATTCCTTTAAGATTCACTATTTCTTGAGAGTTTTAGGAGCTGGGAAGATGCTTGAGAGAAGAAAAGGGTTCCCTGGGAAGCATCAGGATATGACTCCTGGACAGAAGCAAAAGGGAATGTTCATTCCTTCTTGTTTATTCAGTTTCTGATTTTTGCCCTTCCTCTTATTAACACATAGGAATCCCATTTACTCCACAAATTTCTATCATGAGTTTCTGATATTGGAGGCTTTTGTTGCTTTTCTGATGTGCAGAAAACTCAGCAGGGAACAACCCATACTTCCCTCCTGATGATTTCTAAATTGACAGATCAGACTGGGACCTAACTGCTTTCTAACAAAAAGTTCATTTTTTTTTAAACACTGCTCTGCACCAACCTCTGGGGTTGTGGACAATGAAGACAAGTGGTGAAATGTCTAAACGCATACTTTCCTTGCAAACTGCTTAGACTCGTGTTTGTCATCCCACTGACATTGCTATGCCAGATTATCATGTCTGTTGAAGAATATTGATATGCATGAGCACAGCAGTTTAATTTCCAGGATGATAGTCCTGGGAAAGTGAGAGTAACAGCCAAGGGCTTGTTCGTTTGTTTTGTCCTGTGCAATGTAATCAGTTCTCCTTGTTTTGTTCTGGGACCAGGTTTTTTTCTATTTTTCTACCATTGTATTTTTGTTTAATTTGACCAATGTGTTTTGCCAAATGACAAGGTGTAACACTGACTTCAATGCTGCTATTCACTTGAGATCAGTATAAAGCACTTCTGGTGCTTTTCTTACATTTTGCAGTCCTTACATGATGTCTGTATTCTTCCCATTAATCCCTTTGGAATTACCTTTTTGACATCTTGTCCTGCATAATATTGAGACACACCTCAGATTGAAAATACGCCCTTGAAACATCTTGTCCCAGCAATACTGTGTTAATAGACCTATTCTCTGTGTAAGATGTCCTCAGCAGTCTCAGTTCACTTTTCAGCTGAGAAAGATGAAGATTTTCCTTTCTTGACAAAACAGCTCTAGAATTGACTCCAGCATGCTTTAGCCAAATGATATAAGAGCATGCATTTTAAAAGAGGGAAAAAAAAAAAAAAAAAAAGTAAAAAGTATCTCTGCTTTGTCTTCAATTAAGAAAACATTTATAATAAGCTTAAAAGTGATCCCTGTGTGTTTGGGGGAGGCATAGGGAATCACTTCTGGCAGTAAAATTTGTGATCTGTAGTCTTGTTTTGGATAGTCTTCCAGTCACAGAAATAATTAACATTTTTCTGACCAGTGCACAGCCTCATCTAACCTTAGAAGACAACAGATACAAGAAGCATAGAAAACCAATGTGGCGTCAACCATCACTCAAAAAATTTCTGATCCTGCAGATAGTGAAGAACATTCCCATTTTGCATATTTTCATTTTTCAGCTCTGCATAAGAAGTTACATGTTCCACCTTTTTTTTTTCTGCAATGACCAATGCTTTTCTTCATTCCAGTTCGGCTACTAATTCTACAATTTTTAGAAAACTATGTCCATTGAGTTTGACTTAAAGACTAATTTTGAAAGATGGATAACTTCTGAAGTTCTGTTGACAGTTTTCCTCTGACTAGAAGGCATCTTCTTGTCGTCTTTAATGATTTTGGCTCTGTGGTCTTCCATTCAGTTCACCATCTGATTGAGCCCTGCCTGTTTCTCACCTGCACTAGATTTTCTTTTCTTAGTAGCATCATAAGCATATTTTTTCCATATGTATATTTCTCTGAACTCAGATTTATTCCATATAATTCCACTTCCAAAACTTAAAAGAAAGACCTGTGTCAGGTGGCCCAGTCACCTGAGGTTCCCTTTAGTCAGAGAGAGGGAGTGAGACAGAGTGGGAGATCCTCATAGACTGATCTGGCACCTTATTCTGCAGGTGAATTTCTTTCTCCACAGGCTACAGACTGGGAAAGCCCTCTGCAGAGAGAAGGCATCTGTACTCCCCGTTTAGACACTCTGATTATTTGTCTAAAAGTAGACAAAATAAACCAGGGTCTGATTCACTACTAAGCACTGAATTCCTATTTACCTTTATGTGCTGGTTATTATTTTGTATCTCATTGCATTGACTTACACACCTTTGTCTAAATTTAAATCTATACATTCTCCATATGATTTCAAATTTATAGTATATTTATTTCACTTTGTGGCACTGTTGACTTTTCCTAGTAAGAGTTCCTCTGAACTAAAAATATTACCATTACCTTCCTTGTCTGAGTTGTGCTTCCCCTGTTGGCATTTACAAACTCTTACATACTGACATAATTACCAAAGTATTTTCTGCAATTTTCCATCTCCTGCAAACCACCATTGTGCTCTTACTCATGAACTGCTCCACATATCTTCATGCCTCAGCTATCCATCTTTGCAGTGCTTCAGATCTTCCATCACCTCTAACGTGCTAACACTTACCGCATCTCAGGGCCTTTGGCAGACAATTTCTTTGGCCTGAAAAAACCTATGTTGTCAGTGGTGAGTTCTGAATCTTTTAGTAGCCTCTTTTGGAGTGATTCGCCCTAGATGGTCTCATAATTTAGTCAGATGTTAAGAACTGAGTTAACTCCAAAACTGAAAGATAGCTTTGTACAACTTGAAATTGTACAAATTCCTCCACAAATTCTTGCAAACCTTTTTTCTGAGTCTATCTAAAAATTGTTCGAATGCTTCATTTTTATGTGAAGTGTGAAGTACTCCTTGAATTTTGTACTACACTCTCAGAGTTAGCCTCTCTGCTTGAGCTACTGAAAACCGTTAAAACACCAAGTAGTTCAAAACCACCTACTGTCAGAAACAAGGCTGCCTTCTGTCTTCCTTTTTGCTGCTGCCCGTTGCTTGTAGTTCCTTTTAAACTTCCTCCAGTTGTCCTCCACATTTCCCAAGGAGTTTAACTCTTCTAGGTCCTTGAACAACTCCTTTCTTCTATTCAGGGTGTAGCTCAGTTGATTATATTCCTGTTCCAGTGTTCGGCTCAGCTGCCACAGAGAATAGGGAGATGGCAGAGACTGGCTCCTCTTCATGAAGGCATTCTTAAAGTGCAGAAAAATTTAAGTAATTCTTCCTTCACAACAGGTCATTTTCTTGCAGTTGTCACAGACAAAAGCATCTTAAAGGGGGAGTTTCCCACAAAGTGAGAGGTAGCAAGAGAGAGGATGTAGAGAAGACAGGATGAGAACATCTGTGAAGAACCCAGAACTGGTTGTGGTCTACTGAGAAACGTCAGACTTGTTAGTAAGAGAATCAAAGGTAGCAGCTAATGAGCCTAAATAACAAGCACTCTTTTCCTTTGTGATCTTCCTGTTTGTGTCTTCCCAGCTGCCTGGGCAATAAATATCCTTCGGGGCAGAAGAGAGCAATTGCATCTCAAGGGAAATGGCAACCTGAGCTGGAGCTTTTACTCTGTTGAGGTTTGTTTAGCCATCCTATGAGATCAGCAGCAGAGGGAATAGACATAGTTCAAAAAGAAGAAATGGTATCATTTTCAGCAAAAGCATACAAAAGTCTGTGACGCTGTTCTCAGCTTCACCTTTTCATTCTTCTGAGAGTTCAGAAATAGCTTCATTATCTATAGAAAAACAACTCCACTCAACTGAAACATTTTCTGTTGTTGACATTTGGTTTTCTACAATATTGGCATAGAACCAAAATATTTTGAAGTTTTTCAATAAGAAAAAAAAAAGCAAGAGACAAATAGAGATGGAAATACAACCAACAGCCTAGCTAACTAGGTCACTTTGTAGGGATATGAACTCTTCTTGCATTTGTTTCTCTTTGTATAAATAATTAAATGTTCACTGCATTAGAAAGGTGGAGATTAGCTATCCATGGGCTGATGATAAAGGGCCTTGGCTAGGGTACAAGACACTTATGGAAAAGCCTCTTTTCTTAATTATGTAAATCAGAGACTTGATCTATCCATAAGACCCAACTGAATCTTGTAGTTACCAGCATATGGTTGTCCTGTGATGAAGGTCAAACTTTTTGTCTCCCCAAAAGTCCTTTCCTGATGCAAAAAAAAAAATTACATGCATTACCTAGAAGATGATACATTTTGAAAACACTATTTTTTTTTCTGAAAGTTTTAATGGCAAGACTCTTTTTTGAAAAATTTCTAACCAGTTGTGGAAAAATCTAGGGATTATGTAAAGTTAAGTGATGAAAATGGACAAGTGTTTCATGAGAGGAACTTTTTTGCAATGCGTATATTTTCTTCAAATGTAACAAAAGTTATTTACTTTCAACAAAAATAGAAAACTAAAAAATAGTTTAGTAAAATGGATTTCTTTTTTTTTTAAATTGAGATTTATGAAAAAAAAACCTATTTGTAATTTTTCAGTCAGAAATATTTCTTCCATTTTCTTAATGAGCTTTACATCTATTATTCTATT